>NW_010294533.1:49097-68350 GCF_000700745.2 Antrostomus carolinensis
TCCAGTGGAAAACCGAGATAATCTTAGCAGACCATCTCCAGTGGATGTCAGAGATTCGGTTGGACGACCACCAGTTGATCCAAGAGAGGGGATAGGAAGGCCACCAGTAGAAGGAAGAGAACACTTTGCAAGACCACATGTAGACATGAGAGAAAATTTTGGAAGACCAGGTATAGATAACCTTGGTCGAAGAGAGCATTTTGGTTTCAATTCAGACAAGCACTGGGGACAGAGAGGAGATTATGATGAAAGAGAGCACCACGCCTTCCCTATTTATGGTGGCCCTAAGGGCTTCCATGAAGACAGAGAGAGGTTTCGGCATGTAAACTATAGGTTTGATAGTAGAAGTGGTCCCAATTGGAACAGAGGATTTGAACAAGATGCTCACAGAGATTTTGATGACCGCAGAAGACCCTGGGAAAGACAGAGGGATAGGGATGACAGAGATTTTAATTTTTGCAGAGAAATTAATGGAAACAGGTTTGGAAGAGACAGAATGTCCAACAACTGGATCCCCCCTCCACATCCACGGGTTTTTGAATATTTTGATGGGGCCACTTCCCAACGCAAAGCTGATAACATGCCCCAGGTAAACGGTGAAAATACAGAGACAGAAAGTCAGCCACCAACTGCACAGGTGCAGGACGATCCAGAACTTTATGAAAAACTGACATCTTCCGTCGAGATAAACAAAGAGAAGAGTGACACAGAAGCTGATATAGAAAGTGAACCAGTGGTAGAAAGCACAGAAACTGAGGGGACATAATCATCACTCAGTAGGTAAAAGATACCTTTTGTAAAGTTGTCATCTCTCTGTAATAGATAAATGGCTGACTGGACCGTAGCAGTTCGCTTTTGTCTGCCAGAATTAAGTTAATCTGATGTTCATGTTCATGTTCTTTCACTTAAGTAACTGTACAACTGACTTGTATAGAACACTGTTCTTAATTTGAACATGGTAGGTAAACATTTTTTTTTTATTATTATTTCTCTGGTAAAGCATAAACTTGCCCCCACTTGCTTTTAACTTCACAAAGATAAAATAACAGCTTGTCAAACAAAGACTTCCTATGGAAGAAAGTGGAATTTTTTAGATACTACCCTTAGGTTGGCTATCGAAATTGTTATACTTGAAAACAGGTGCTGGTGTATCTTGTCCGTGTTTTTAGGCTGCTGCAGAATTTTAAAGTATAGACAAAGCTGTGGTATTTTATGTTCCTACAATTCGGCAGAAAAAAAAAATGGCCCATGTTATTTAAGGAGCATAACACAGAGATTAAAAGTGATTTTGTAAAATCTACACTATAGTCTCTGTTTTCTCTAAAGTAAGTGTTTGTGATTTGTTCCTCGTACTGCAGTGGGTTTAAAAAAATGAAAAATTACATTTTAATGTTGGGTGCATTTTGTTTTTAGATGCCAATAAAGCATATTTGTTTGATAACAGTGTTCTAGGTATTGTATTTTTTTAAAAACCTGCAAGCTCTAAAAACTTGGAATCAGCTATGATATGTGCTTAGCTAGTTGTTGCAAAAGGTTTAAATTGATTTTGTAAGACCAGTGCAACAGTTATATGTGCAAGAAGCATATGGTTTTTACATCGAAAATCATGCAGTCATATTAGATTATGTAAATAACATATGTATGTCAATATTTGTGTAAACTGTTTGTAGATACCACTTCTTCTGTGTGTGCCTGTGTATGTGCACGCACTCACAGAATATTGTAGACAGTTCAATAAAATTGAAACGGAATGAGGTTGTAAATATTTGCCTTTCACCTTCTTTAGGTAGTGAGATAACGAAACTTATTTCACTGCAGTGCTGTCAAGCTTGTATTTACCTTCTCATGCTCGTTGTTACGATGTTCTTACTACTTCTAGAAGGTGGAACATGGTATACTATATAAGAATATACAGTAGGATTTTAGCTTACTTTTTAAAATGCAGATATGCATGAAGCCAAAACTTAAGCAAATATTTGCGTTGTCTTATTTTGTAATATATTTGGTATTCTGGGTAGGTAGTGGTAGTGTTCACGTACTTTGTGGTTATTTGGTTTTAGTGACTCAAAGTCGAGAAATGTTGCACAAAAAGTAAAAAGCTGTTGTTGGTCTAAAAAACCCTACGTGTTTTTCACAGAAATAAGGGGGGCTTTGTGTTTTGATGGATTCCCATTGGAGTAGAACCTCCTGTTAAATTGTTGAAATGAATTGGCTGCTTAGGTAAATTAGTAACGCTATTCTCTCCTGTTTCACCTACTTTTCTGCTTGTGTATCCTTTAAAGTGGTGGTGAAAGATTTGGCTGTAGGGTAATGTCACATCTTCAATTTGTTCCACTCAAGTGCATTTCACCAGCTTCTTTCAACATAACTTTTGTTAAAATTCTGTGTCTGAAAGCATCCTTTCACTCAGTTTTGAGAAAGTTCTTTTTTTCTTGCATAATAGGCTCCACGGGTAGATTCTGTTACATGAATGCCCCTTTGGTAGGAGAAAAACTTGTAGCTCAGATTAGAATTTTGATCTTTAACATTAAAACGTTAACATGCAAGTTTTAATTCCTCTTCTGCTTCCCCTAGAGGGATGAAAGTATGAGAATGTCACATGAGTGTGAAGCATAAGCATGCCTTTGAACGTAGAAGCAAGTTATGCATGTGTGTGTTGCCCTCTCTCTCTGGGAGGTGGGGTATTTTTTCATGCTGCGTTATGGTTCAGTTCTTCAATTACAGGGACTTTTATTCTGGATAGTAAGCAAAGTGTCAGCGTAATGAAGGTAGCCCTTTGAAAGAGTGGACTTGAATGAATGATTCTTTTATCCACTGTGCAAACAGTAGTCATTAGGATGTAGTGAGGTATGCATTAAATAACTGTTACTTCGTAATAGATCCTGCTGATGTGTTTATTACCAGAACGTGTCTCAGGAGTTGAGATGAACAGTGTTTAAGGTAAAAGTACCTTCATGGGCAAACGCTGGCTCAAAGAACTTTGCTGATGCTGCTGCACCACCTACTAGTGGTATTCTGATCAGGCGGATGTGGTTGTGTGAAAGTCTAGATGCACAAAATAGCTATAAGGATACTTGATGAACTTAAGGGATTTTCTTTATTTAATTTTAATAATGTGCAGTTTGAAAAGGCTTCAGTCATAGACCACATAAATACTCAGAATCAAACACATATTGGCAGTAGCTTTACTTTTCAAACTTTTTGTTAAATGCTTCTTAAAAACTGAAAGTTAATCTGTTTTTCTGAGCTGAGACTGGCAGTATGCTAAATTGCTCGTAGTATGATGGTTTAGAAAAATTACCAGGTGAGAGATGTTAAACAATTTGGTTGGTAGTGGTATAAAACAATGTATTATATAATGATTTTTCATCTTTGTTAATATCTTCCAGGCATTAATAAATTGGCTACTGTACATATGTGTTATACCATCAATTTCTAACAATGGTTTTATTTTTTTATAGAATAAAAGTTTGTTGTACAGTCTTCAGTTGCATCATGTTTACAGCTAGAACTGTTCCATTTCTTATTAATGTAGAATGCAGACAAATATTACCAAAATAGCTGTATTCAGAAACTCAGAAGGGACTCAGTATTACCAAAACAGTATGGGGTTTTTTTGTCTTTGCAGTAGGAGGTTTTTAAATCTTTTGTTGTTTGGGTGAAGACTTTCCTTTCTCCCTGTAGATTAAGCCATCACAAGCCAACACGTGCACTGAAAGGAGCTGTCCTGAGACCCAGACCAGTTCTCTGATGTGGTTCACAGCAGTGACATGTAATTTTTGCTGTTGCAAAGAGATGAGTGAGAATGGGAGAGAAAGAAGATGGGGGCCAGGCGTTTGGGCGGCATTTCTGGCTTAGGCCTGTTTAAAGCTTGCTCTAGTGATGAAAGGTGTCAGTCCTAGTAACTGAAGAAGCTGATCTATAAGTAACAGATATATTGAAAAATATTTCAGGTAGCTTTGCAGGCAACACTATATTTAGGCATGCACATTTACTTGAAATCCTTATGCATTAGTAAGTTGTTTGATGAATTTATTACCTTTTTAAACAGCCTTTGATTCTGATCTTTCACTGTACTGTATTTGAGCAAAATACTATGTCCATAAAGATACAAAGATTAAGCATAGCCTTCGTTTGCTATAAGGACATTATTTCTTTGCTGAAGCCTTTTTCTGTGAAATATTGGTACACTTTCATTTTTATATGTAGTGTTTTATGTTGTTATTACAAACTCGAGGGAATAGATTCTGTTAGATTCTTTTGTTTTAATAGAGGACTATACCATTCTTCAATCCATTCAGAGATTTAAATGGTTTTATTTATGATCTTGAGGTACTCTTGCCCCCTGAGTAAGGCAAGATGGGAATACTGTAATCAAGCCTGTAGCGTGGCATGCACAAGCATTACTTAAGCACAGTTGGAAAATTAGCAGATAAACTATCTATAGAATGTATTTATGAAATAAGCCAATTTATTGCAGAATTATCTCAAAATGCAATGTCAGCAGTTTTGAACATGTGCAAGGATCATAGAAGGTATTGGGTTGAAAGGGACCCTCAAAGGTCATCTAGTCCAACCTCCCTGCAGTGACCAGGGACATCTTTACTAGAGCAGGTTGCTCAGAGCCCCATCCAGCCTGACCTTGATGTGTTATGCTGGTCAACACTTCAAGTACTCTTTTTCTTGAATCTTGTTTCCTGTACTCAAATCTTCAGGTAAAAATGGATCCCACATTTCATTCTTTGTATTTTCAGTAATGTAATTAAAAATAACATAATAATAAAGGTTACTTTTTAATCTCTCAATAATGGGAGCTGAATAGATAACATTTTAAAACCTATTCAGAGTATCAGGAGTCATCAAGAGTAAGTAGGACAATTTTTTGTTACTGTTAATTCAGGTAATGAAAGGATCTTTCTTTCCCTGTTGGCAGCTATTGCTGATTCTTTGAATTTTACATTAGTCACATTTTCCTTTCAAGTGCTGAGCTTTCACAACTAAACATGTACTGTGAAGCTATCTAATTGTGTAGATGAGAGATTGATTAAAAAGGCAGGATATCCTTTTTTAATTTGAAGCTGTTTATTTGACACAAGAATGGCAAAAACATCTTTCCACCGTGTAATTTTCTATATTCATTCGCATCAGTAGAAACTTTGCAGTGTCAAAGAGAATATCATATTGCAGGACTTTCTTAACTGTAACTAGTCTGATGTTTCTCTTTGAAGGGTCTTTTTAGTGACGCTATTCACTCCACTTAGTCTGTACAAGTTCTTTGGGTACTCACTAAACATTTTGAATTTTATTAACATATGATCATGATATTTTGTAGTCAAGAAAAGTCAAGTATGGCTGCTAATAAGAAAATTCGTGACATCTCTTTAAGAGGAATAACTTCTAGCAAAGGTGTGTAAGATCTGAAAAGTGATTCTTGTCAGTGATGGGATGGTATAAAACTCTGTTAATAGGGTTTTTGTTGAAGTTGGTAAGCTGTAAAATTGTAATTGCAGTAATTCTTGTATTCCTTGCCATCTTGCACAAATTTGATGAAAAACGGTAGTCGCATTGAATATCCTGCTCTTAGTATCTTTTAGATGCTCTGCTACCAAAGATTAGAGGAGGGGAAGGACTAGTGGTCTGGGCACTCCTAAAAATCCAGAGGTCGTTAAGATATGTTGTGCAGTTGAAGATGAATGTATTTTCCCTTTTTAAGAAGTTTAAAATGCACATTTCAGTGCTTGCATAGTAACAGTGATATTAGTGGTGTCACTGGTTTACTAATCTTATTCTGTACTTTGTAATTTTTCTTTTAAAGTTAACTTACTAATGCTAGTTATAAATTTTCTTCCTCTCAGATAAAATCATACTAATGCCCTCAGGCACAGGACTATTTTGTGCTTTAAAAAAAAAAAAAAAAAATTGGTCAGAGGTTATTTTAACCTCTAGATAGGTTAGTTAAACATTTTTTCCTTCCTGATTTAATGCTTTAATGCTGCAGTTTTCCTCTTGGATGATTCTCTATATGCATATCTGTGTTATGATGGATATCACAGAATCACAGAATTTGCTCGGTTGGAAAAGACCTATAAGATCACCAAGTCCAGTCATTAACCTGACACTGACAAGTCCCCTACACCATGTCCCTGAGCACTTTGTCTAGACAACTTGTAAAAATCTCCAGGGATGGGGACTCCACCACTGCCCTGGGCAGCCTGTTCCAGTACCTGATAACCCTTTCAGTAAAGAAATTTTTCCTAATCTAAACTTCCTCTGGTGCAACTTGAAGCCGTTTCCTCTCATCCTGTCACTTGTCGCTTAGGAGAAGAGACCGGCCCCCACCTTGCTACACCCTCCTTTCAGGTAGTTGTATAGGACAACAAGGTCTCTCCTGTGTGTTCACATTAGCATGTATTAAGCTTTCCGTAAAAATGCAGGAAAATTGTGAGATTCTTTAAGGTAAATGACTTGATGTGTTTCTAAAAGTAGGGTAAACTTCACAGCCACATTGACTTGTGTACTGGAGCATTATAATTGTGTTGGAGTGTTACAACCATGTGCAAGCCAGTGCAAAAAATCCTTAATACGTGAAGAGTATTAAGTGGACATAGAATTGTTAACTCAGATGTAGACTGGTAGGATTCATGTAGGCCATAGATGCAGGGACTTTGGATCTGAATGTCACTCCCACACTAGGGGAAAGATCATATTATAATTACATCTGGGAAAATAAGGAATGTAGCTTTTTCTTGATAAAAGCAGAAATTAAGTAGAAGGAATCTTGGTGTTTAAAGTCCTTTCTAAAAATCCATCCTCCTTCTAGTCGAAGGAAGATCTATCACTGTTGCTTTAGTTGACAAGGGAAAAAATTACTTTAGATTTATGCTGTTTCTGAGGTAATCAGATTTCATTCAGCAGTGCAATGAAATGCAGTTTTAAGTGTGCCTTAAGTTTTTGCCCCCTGAGAAGGAGCATAAATTTCAAACTTTAGACAAAAATGTGGACAAAACCAGTAATTTTTTGTCTGTAGAATTTGAAGTGTAATTTTTGATTCAGTGATTTTTTTCAAGAAAATCTTTTTTCATTTCAGTAGTGTAAATAAATAAATACTAAATGGACATTCAACTGTAAAAATATTTACTGAATATTATACTAGTCTGTCATTTTTCTTTTATTTTTGCATGCTTGCAATACATTATTTTGTCAAGTGATGCCATCACAGATTTCCTCTTACCACAAATTAGAAATACCTTTGAATTATGTAATTCAGCTGCATACTTGAAACTCATGGATTTCTTGTACAGTATGATTGCATAATTGAGTTATTTAAATCTGGGACAACCATAAGTCTTTCTCTTGAAACTCATGGATTTCTTGTACAGTATGACTACCAGTATAGGTAATTCACTATTGAGCACCTTATTGTTCAAGTTGCCTGTGATTAAAAGGAAAATACTGAAAACAAATTTAAATACTTGCTGATTAATTCAAAATTTTATTACTTATTAAAAGCAAAATACTGGCATCTTCTAAAATTTCATGTTGATTAAAAAATTCACCATGTTAAAAATAGGAACTTGTTGGGATGTAGTACTATGAATTGATAAAGTGAATCAGGCACCCTTTATTTTTATTAGAATTTAAAACCTCAAAGCGATTAGGATATGTTATTTATACAAGATATTGAACTGTAATGTGGTCATTAAGTCTGCACTTTTATACACGCTTTATACCTGCAGTCCTCATTGCTTGATCAGAACCACTATGGAAAACAGGAAGGCAGCATGAAATGACAAATTCTAGCAGACACCAACAATACTGCATGGATTGGCTCTATGTGTAAACCAGTGGATAGATAATGTTGTTTAAGAGGCAATAGCTTGTTAACCTAATTTGAGATCAGGTAAAAACCTCAGTTACAAAGCATTAATAACCCTTTCTTTTTTTTAGATTTAATAAAAGTTAATGCATGCATTCTGATTAAATCCTCACTAATTATAAAACAAGCATCCAAATATTTTAAATAGTCCTGAGCATTTTTCTTCATGTTGCTCATACCTTGATTGAAAACAAACAAACAAAAAACCCCAACAAAACTAAAGAAAAAAAAACACACCACACACCAGACCCAGGAAAGTGTAAATATTTGTAAGATTACAAGGTTCTTGGAGAAATAACTTTATACAAATGTTGATATACCTATTTGGGTATTTTTAAGTAGTAGCTACTACAGAACCCAGGTAAAAGCATAATAAAGAACTGTCTCACTTGCAAGGAGTGTACTGAACTGAGGTGTCAGTGTAAAATTCAAGATATCTTTATTCCTCATTTGTGTCATCTCCCAGTCCAGATACTGACCTTGTTCAGGATTCCACTCCAAATACTGATTAGAGGGTATTCTGATTAATGCATGTGTATTTTGTCTAATATGTAGTACATCATATGTATTACATCTCTGTAATACAGACACGGACAGCTAGTGAGAAGTTGGGAGTGATGTGGTTTGGGGCAGAAACATCAGAGGAATCAGAAGATTACTGAATTGTGTGAAACACTAATCGGGAGCATCGCTGTTGAGGAATGTCTGCTTAGTACAGATCACTTTCAACTATCTCAGTAGTTAAAAGGATGCATTTCACAATAGTAGCCTGTTTTGCAAAGTCTTAGCTACACAATGATTTGCTTTCTGTAGAAGATACAGTTTTCTTGATGAAAATTGTTAATTACTTTTCATGTTGTTTCTAGAGACTTTAAAATATTGCTGCTTCAGTCTTAGTACTAAACCGGTATGTGATATATGGCCTCACTTGTTTACCAGTGGGGCATTGTTATTGGCCTCATTGCATCCAGAACTTCGAACACTTTGTCTCATGTGTCTCAGTTTCTTCTTCAGCAGCCTTTAGAAAAGCAGGTGGTAGAAGATTATCTGTTTCTAGTTTCATTGATTTTTCTACTGCTTTTAAGCCCAAAGCTACCCGAGGGATATTTTTTTTGCTTTCAAATCCTGTTCCCTTGTGTAAGTATTTATGAGGAGGCAGCCCTAATAAAGGTTGTTTTGGGATTCTGAGAGCAGGGTGGAATAGATACAAAATGTCTGAAAAAAATTGTAATCACTATACGTGTCTATTCCTGTGCTAGGAAATTCATGGAGTGGAAGAAGGCAAGCAAATGAAAGCTAGTTAGCTTGCGTTGGTCTTACCTTCTGACTTTCCCAAAATGATCATACCTTCTAAGCAGATCTTTTCATTGCAGCACATAGAGCAGCCCTGTAATACACAGTCACTGTTCTTTGTTTAGTATCCATTGTCCTCTAGCTTTCTTTTCCCCATCTGCTTACTGCTTTTTTGAAAGGTTGTGTTTTATTTAAATAACTTTTTTTTTTCTTCAAATGTTTTAAAGTGAATGCACTAGGTAAATAAAGTTTTCTTATTTCATTTTAGAATGCACTGCCTAATTCTCCTCAATAAATTTCCTTCTCCAACATAAAGTTCTTGCATTTCTGTATTAACTAGAATAGAAATAAGAATGGATGACATGTAAAAAAGGAAATAAAATTTTTATCCAAAATTACATATTTTTGTCATGATAGTCTGGTTCCAGCATGTTCAAGAACATAACTAAAATAGCATTTTTCACACCACCTAGCAGTTCATGAAAACTTGAAGAGTTACGCACAAGTTAGAGTGACCTCAGGAGCTGTCCCATGCAACGCTTGCACACTGTAGTCTTGCATTTCCCTCCTCCATTCCTTGTCACCAGGTACTTTAGTCTTTCTTATTCACAGTGAAGAAGTTTAACCAACAAATTGTCTGAAAAGGGTGAAGAATTTAGCTTTTCCCAACTTTGAGAATTAATTTGTTCTCATCTTGATACAGAAAAGCAATAAAACATAAATCCAAAAGGAACAAATATATGAAACCAATTTTCTAAACATTTCTAGTATTTTATGGGTAAGAAAATAAGACCCAAGGAAAGTATGCTAGAGAACTGGAAACGTTTTAATTTGTGGTCTGTTTTACCACCTGATTGGATTTTTTTGTAAGTCATCTATTTGAAAATTATAGTTTCTTAGAGGGCCTTCCCAAGAAACTTCACTGTTGGTGTCTCATTAATTTTTTTCAAAACTAGGACCTCTTAAGCATCTTAACAATAGAGCTTTGAAATGACACGTCTTAACGGTAATTGTCTAGCATCAAATAGAGCTACATACTGCAAGATACATACATTAGAATTTATTATTGTTGAACTACTGATGTGTGTGTATCTATCCATTTTATAGAAGCTTCTGGAAAGCTTAGCCACAGTATTTACAGTCTACACCATATGAAAGGAAACACAAAGTACAGTATGAACTCTTCCTCTCGTACTTCCTCTTACACTCACAGTGTTCCTGCAGCTGACACATCCTTGTTTTGTCTTCCACTCTTACTGGAGTCGGTTAGACATGGGTGTGCTTCATGCGTAGGTTGAAGCGCGCATCGTCTCTGAAATCAGGTGAATATTTAAAAATTTAAGTGCTAAGTTAGGTTTCTAAAGTTAGCTTGCTACGAAACATTTGGTTGGTTACACCAGATCTTTACACCATTTGGTGATTAAGATCTTATTTTTTGAAATAAAATGAAATAAAATATTGCTGCATATGTAAGAAAGATTCAGTCTTATTGGTGATCGATTTTGTTATGTGAGAGTGTAAAGGTCCCAGCCTTATACTATAGAAAATAGTTCTCTGGTGGGCTGTGACAGATGAAGCCTTAATTACTCTGGCACTTGGATGGAAAAACCACCTGCCACAACTTTCTGTCTTGGGCTGTGAGGTGACGCAGGGAGTGTGAACAGGTCCAGGCAAACTGCTGTGCCTTACAGGTGCACAGGCGGGTGCCTCAAGAGCAGCTGGTCTTGAACCATACAGACAAAAAGCTCCCACTCACCTGGGGATCAAGGTTTTATTTTTTGCCTGAGCCACAACAACAGTATTAGTATATCAGGCAGCAGAATAGTCTTTTTATGGTCACGTGGTTAATATTTATAAATAGGAGGAGTATTTAAAATTAAAGTAACTTGGGTTTTGAGTTAATCATTGCTGGCAAGTCAGATTTGTGAACCAGGCCCTCTACTTGAATGGAACTCTGATACAAGCAAGAAAGATGAGATGATTAAACCACTGTAGGTGCTTGTTTGGATTGTCCTGAAATCAAAGTGTATCTGAAGATATTGTAGGTCGTGATTCCTACTTCAAGGTCTCATATTCTGGGAAAAGGTGAAGAGTTAAATTCTAAAATACTAGCAGTAGGTGGATGCTTCAAATACACTATTCACTTGCAATTGCTTTCTTACTCATTGTGTGGTCTTGACCATGCTTGGTAACAGCTGGCACAAAAGTGCTACATCTCATTGTCATCACTATTCCTAAGCAAGATGTTCTTAGGTCTTCTCCAGAGGCCTTTTGAATCCTTCTGATGCTATTCTCCATTTCTAAAGAGTCTGAAATAGGAAATTTGGTGTATTCCACTCAACTGGAGTGATAAAATACTTCCCCAATTTGTATTTTCACTCTCATTTCTTTAGCTCTTCACAGGGAACATTTCAAAGATAATTATAGCATGGTTTCCAGTGTCTTCAGTCTGGAAGTGAAGTTTTGATGGGTTTTGAAGGAAGTTTCCATATACTCCTGCTATTCCTTTATGCTTTCCCCACCTACATAAAGCAGTGGTGTCAAGCCAGCCACTGCAGCCTACTTTCTCACCTTCTTAAGAGGGAAGGTCCAGAGTGTCCCCAGAAGATATTTGTGACTTCTGTGAAGAGCAGCTCCTCAGGGTGTTTGCAGTGAGAGGAGCATGGGAAAAGAGTGAGCCTGCCTTGCCAGGACACCTTCACCAGTTTTTGAACCCCTGTTTGCAGCAAGCCCCTGGATTTAGAAAGATGAGAATGGCAGCAGGATGAGTTGCCCCCCCTAGTTAACTACCATCTGTACTGGGGCTCAGGGACCTTGTAAGAATTCCAAAGCCAGCAGCTGGTTAGCCCTTTTGTGAAGTGTGGCCGGTTCTAATGTGCTTGTTACGAACACCTGAAATGCCAAGCAAAGCTCTAGACTCTACTGTTACCCCTGAAGTACTGTAGTGTTGCTAGGTCTTGTCTGTGGCGTGAGGCAAACACTCCCTTCCACATGCGCCTTTTTTTTCCTCTCTTCTTTAAAAACAAGACACTATTGCTCTTTCACTGTTTAATTCTCTCCTGCATAAAATAGAGCTAGTTGAATACAATAGCGATGAGAGGAGTTGCGTATCATCTGCTCACAGAAGTAGTTGATGTGGTGAGGATCCTGTACTCTACACCAGTGCCATTGAATTTGTTGTTTTCAGGTGGTGGTTAAATCTTTCTCGGATCACAGTATTTCTATAAACACTTAAGTTCTGACTGTACAGACCGCTGCATAAGAAATTTGAATTAGTTTGTTTTTATTCTTTTACCCTTTATTCTTTGTATCCTGTATCCTTGTACATTGGTTTTATGTAGTGTGCTCCTTGAAAAAAAAAAAAAAAAAAGTAGTTTATTAACTTTCTTCTCTCAAAAATTATGTCTTCTGCATTTATTTGCATCTGAGTGTATCACAACATAATGGAGTGAGAGGAGGATGCAAAAATGAGCAGCCAGACAACAGCAGAATAGCACAGGAACTGGGAAATCTGTTCTAGCAAGACTGAGTGAGTTGTGTGCAGCAACAGGCGAGATATTTGAAGCTCAGTCACCTTAACCGTGGTTAACAATTTACTATTTGATTTTACACTCTAAAAAGATGAACACTTCCATAATCAAATCCATAGGCAGTAGCAAGCTGCCACGTGACAGAGTATCATGGGATTTTTCTTTCAAGAGATCCTGGTTGTGTGAAAAATAAAATTAAATGGTACAGAAACTCATTTTACAAAGATGCGAAATGTTGCATATTCTAAGAAATTTTCTAAGCACTTGCTGATTTTGTTAGTGATGCAGTGAGCTTCAGATTTGATAGTCCTTTCTTTAGGTTTTAGTACTGATTAAAAGGTTTTCAGAAGTGTCAGCAGTGACCAAAGGGAGATGACTGTGGTTTTGAAGAATTGTGAAATTAAAGGATTTGTGAGGGATATTAAGTGAAATTACTGGGGTTTATGTGTGTTTTCACTTGGTTATAAAGTAGAATTGGTGCATAACTAGCTGGCTGCTGTTTAGCGTTAACACTGTTGTACTTTGGCATTTCATTTTGCTTTAGGTTTTGGTCATTTCAAACATGCAGGAGTTTGGGTTATGTCAGCTTTGCAGACCATGGAGGTTCACGTGTAGCCCTGTGAACAGTCAGAGGAGTCTTGTAAACTAAGGAGATACGATTATTGCAAGCCATGATGTTTGTAAAAGCTGTTAAAGGGCAAAAAGTGATTCTGAAAAGAAGAAGTGCTGAATCCTGTGTTTATGAGAGTAGAGTGTCTTTCATTAGTTTGATAGAAACTGTAATGAAAAACAGCTGAAATAGCTGGTAGGAAAATATCTGGCTTACTTGAAAAAAAAAGTAATCACTGACTCCAGTTTATTTGGTAATAAGATCTTTAAGATTAGTATATTTGACTTGTTCTCTTGAAAAATAACAGAATACTGCAATCTAACTAAATGCTTATTTTAAAGTCTTTTTGAAAAATGCAGATAGGTTTAAGCAACTATTAAGAAGCTACAGTGGAAACATACGGCCAGCAATTTGCACCGTGTAATGAGTATCTTTGAGCAAGGGATGCTACCCAATAATTACTTTTCTTTTTGTAATTTCTTAATTAAAAAGCTTTTTCAAATATTTATTTATTTTAATTTTTGGAAGTAATTTTAGTATCTCTTTTTATTACTGCTTGCTGTTAAGATGGCTTTTCTTTCCTGCATTTTTTCTTCTACTTAATTAAATGTCTTTCTGGAGCGGTGGTTGCTTGGTGCTGTGACACCAGCAGAGGGTGCACAGGACGCGCTGAGTCCTGGCTGTTTCTTCACAATCCACTGTGGTGTTGGTCTGTGGAAAGCAGATAGCTGCCCTCTTAAGCTCTGTTCAGGTGAGGTACCATATGACCTGAATACAAAATGATTTAGTGTTGTTCTTCAGAGCACTGTTTTCATCCAAGTCCTGCGTGTACACGCCAACTGAGGTGATTTTTCCCCTGTTGTATGCCAGGCTCAGCATAATGTACAAGTTCCTACACACCTGGCCATTAACACCTGCTATAATTATCAGGCATTACACACTCCCCATTTTTATAGATCAAAGCCTACTTCAAAAAATGTTAGCGAATCTTAGTTGTTTATCACCATGATATTTTTTGAGAATGGTCTATGAAAGTGGTTAGTTAGAGATTTCTCTGCTTTTTTTGACTGACCAGAACAAAACCAACCCGGAGACTAACCTACGTTAGCACGGAGGCTCCGCTGGTGGCTGCCACCCACCCTCCCCACTCCCACCAGCTAGTGTTGCCTACTAACTCACAGTTTCTATCTTATCTGACCCATAACAAAATAGTTCAAGGAGTTAGGTTACTTAAAAGCTCATTTCCTTTTACAAGTCCTGGGCTCCTTTTCTCAGATTCCTTCTGCTCTGCTTGATCCTGAAACACTTTTTATTTTGTTCATGAGAGAAACATGGTCAGGAGAGCTGAGTTAAGAAATATAGCTGAGGTAATCTGCATTTCATTATCTTTAATATATATATATATATATATGTAGAAATGCTCTGTTTAACTACTGTTTAGCGTGTTTTATTATGTTGAGTACTCTTTTTTTTTTTCACTATGTAATGTATTATGTCTGGAAGGGGACCAGCCAAGTGTGCTTCTGGAAGGAACTGGAACTAGAAGGAACTTTTACCTAAAACCATCTGCTCAAATGCTGGGGGTTAGGATTTGAGGTGCTTTGTAGATTTGTCACAGATTTTAGTAGGATGATTTTGATCCTATCATATTTTGTCTATTATTCCCCTATATTTACATAGACCCTCAATGAGATCAGTTTTCTTTGCAGAGTAATGTTCATGGACTTGCATGTATTTAGATTAATAGATCTGATCCTTCTCTGGACACAATTATAGGAGTGTTCCAACGCGGTAAAATATCAATAAAACTTGTTTCCAGACTAGGAATGTTGTAAATATATCTGGATAATGTCACTCTGGTGAGTGATATGTTTCAGCAGATAGGTACTTCCATCGTTTTCAGACTGCTCTTATTGTTTAATTATCAGCTGTGTAGGAAGTCAATGTGCTGCCAGGTAATCAAGTACTACTCCGGAGGAGGTCAGCAGCTCGCAGTACCAGCCCTCTCCCTAAGATCCTGTCTCCCCAACAGGGTTTCCCCTTCCCCTGGCAGCCATCTCCTGCCTCCTGGCAGGGCTGTGGGTGTCTCACCATTCCTTGAGACTCGTTGCAGTGCTCTTCCGTGCACTTCTGTTTATTTCTCAGTCTTGATGTCCATCCGCATATCGTACCAATTGCAACAGTTCAGAGATGGGAAAGTACCTGTAATCCATTTTCAGCTAGAAACCAGTCTCTAACATCAGTCCTGTGAGAAATAACTGTGAATGCTTTAAAAATTCTTTTGCATAGTGTTTGGTCATTTATGTGATAAAGTCTAATGAATAACACAGTCCTTTAGCTTTAATCACTTGAAAAATTGCTCAAAATGGGCAGTATTTATTTTACTACACTCATCTGAAAGATTTCTAAATTAAATCATTGCCTTTATGTACTCTGTTTTAACAATGAGTGTACTGCAATAGTGAATATATCAGACAACATGAAAATTCTTTATACCTATATATATATACTAGTATTTAATAATAACATATTCGATACTTTGAGTATATTGAAAACATGACCACATTTTATGTATCATTTCAGTAGCTTAATGTAAAATACATCACAGGTACTATTTTCTAAGACATAAAAGGAGTCTTTCATAGAATCATAGAATGGTTTGGATTGGAAGGGACCTTAAAGATCATCCAGTTCCAACCCCCCTGCAATCAGCAGGGACACCTCCCACTAGACCAGGTTGCTCAAAGCCTCATCCAGCCTGGCCTTGAACGCTTCCAGGGAGGGGGCATCCACAGCTTCTTTGGGCAACCTGTGCCAGTGTCTGACCACCCTCACAGTGAAGAACTTCTTCCTAATATCTAATCTAAACCTACCCTCTGCCAGTTTAAACCCATTTCCCCTTGTTTTGACATTAGTTGTCCTTATGAAAAGTCCCTCCCCAGCTTTCCTGTAGGCCCCCTTCAGGTATTGGAAGGCCACTATAAGATCTCCCCTGAGCCTTCTCTTTTTCAGGCTGAACAGCCCCAACTCTCTCAGCCTGTCTTCATAGGAGAGGTGCTCCAGCCCTCGGATCATCCTCCTGGCCCTTCTCTGGACTTGTTCCAACTGGTCCATGTCTTTCTAAGTTTTACATGTACAGCAATACAGCTGTGCCACCTAAGCGGCCCTAGTTTTTGTAAGAATTGTCTTAAGGAAAGGAGGGAAAAAATCTGTAGTTTAGTTTCACAATGTAAACATTATTATATATTAATCATCATTATGATACAGTTGCATAATACCACTTCAAAGGATTTTTTTTTTTGTTCCACAGTGAAGCACTTTTATCCAGTATTTAATTTTGCCCTTATGTCTGAGTTTCTAATGCTTGATTGTTAGAATAAGTGCCTAATTTTGTGAATTAGCCTACCATACATCACTGAAATACACTAATTAGCTCAATTTCCTATTAACATGTTTCTGCTTTGTAATTTCTCCTATTTGTAACTTTTTTAAAAAATATCTTGTTTTTCCAGCGTCTTGTCAGAATCAAGATCATTGTATCAAATACAACTTGATTTTTGCTTATTTCTAGCAACCCAAGCTCATTTCTAGCTGAGTTGCACTGCAATTAAATGTCTTTCTTTGGATATCAGAACTTTAAAGACAATCTAATTGTATCATTGTTTCCAAGAAAAAAATCTTTTTGCATTCCAATTGAGTCTTATTTTTGTAGCTCTTAGGTGAAAACAAAAACCCAAAACCGCAGTTGCCCTAAAAACTTTTTCTTCTGGATTTACTAACATCGTCCTATGTTCTTCCTCTCACCCCCCCAGCTGAGTGTCCTTGTAGAGGTAGGAAAATGTCAAACCAGTCCTAGAGAATATTGATTTAGATCACTGATGTAGACTCAAGTTTTGAAGCTTAGTCAGCCTTCTGAGATCCCTCAAAATGTTTTTAAGTTAATTGGCCACTTTAATCACAAACAGTGGATTTCAGCCTATTTGTGATGGGTTTTGCTTTCCTTAGGTACATCTTTCCTCACTCTAAACCATAGTTCATTGCTGTTTGGGATGCACAGGCTGGAAACCAATGACTTAGGCAGCTTGTTATGTATGTAATGCTGGCAGTACTTTCTTTTCCAGATAAATGCTGTTTCTGCCTCAAAGCACGCTCAGATGCTGGTAAGGTAGTTAAAGTCTGCGATGCCTCTGACTCTGGGGACCATTCTGTAGAACAACATGAGTTCTGCAGGGAAATGCAGCATCTAGTTGCTAGTACAGTGGGTTTGAAGTGTAACGTTATTTGTATCAACTTACTGTTAGTCTCATTTTTACCAGCTTGCAGTGCTTGGGAGAAGGGATGATAAATGGAGGTTTGCATCTAAAAGAGGAAGTGGTTTGAGATCTGCTTTGCTTTACTAAAATCTTACCTCATTCATAACAAATTAGTTTGAATACTGTTTGGGTCAGTTGAGATTGATCTTCACGAGTGTTGTATCTACACTGATTTCTTTAGTCCAGTGTTAGCTTTAATGCATTGGAATGATAGTTGGATTTGGCATTTCAGTTTTTTCACCGTGCTTTGTACTCAGTGCATCTAGAGCAACCCACGGGTTTACTCTTACAGTGTTGAAATGTGAAAGGAAGTGCTGGAAAACTAGAGATTTTAATGTGATAACCTTCACTGTGAGTGACTAATTTCTTATTCATCTCTTCATTATGATCTTTCACAGTTCTTCTCTGAAGTTCTAATTCTTTCTGTTATTTTCCTCTATACTGCAGTGAATATCTTCTCACACTGTTCAAGAACAATGTGATTGTAGTATTCTCCGCAGCTACAGAGTATGGATTAAATTACGTTCTTTACTGTGAATGAAAGAAAGGAAGTAAAGGAGAATCTGGTTTTATACCTCTTTACACTTTCAGAGTATAAATACACTTTCAGATACACATGGGCATGAAGTCTTGTCAAAGACAGATTTAATAAGGTGGTTTTTAAAAATGTTGCTTAAAAAAAAGCAAGCTAGTAGATTTTTTTTTTGAGTCTACAGAAATCCTAATTTATCCCAAACAGTAGGAAAGAGGCATTTTTGCAGTTTTAGTTTTATCAGCAAAGAAAGAACCTTCTGTAAGTCCTTTTCCTCTTGTTAGAATCAGACTCTTTGCACCTCCCTCACACAACTGATTCTTTATCAGGGTAGTGGAATAGGTCCAACACACGTCTGGGCAGGTCTCCCTCTGTGTGGAACCAAGGGTAGCAGCTGTGTCATTCATAACCTCATACTGTTGCTTGTTCGTCTTCTACTCCTTTACCATCTGGCCACCACGTTATTGAGGGCACTCCAGTACAGTAAAATCTCACATGGTCCCTTCCTCTTGTCAAGAGCTTCACTTCTACACTGCTCTTCTAGCAGAAAGAAGGAAAAGTCTCCCAGCTTCCAGATTTTCGAGATCAGGCTATCCAGCTCCTGTTGAGACAGAAGAGAAGCAACATTTGAATGTTTAGTGAATAGTGACTGGAAAGGTGGCAAGTGGGGTGGCTTCAAAGACAGCTTGGGTGAAGAAGCACAGCAGCAACATGCGTAACGGGAGAGCATAAAGACCACTCTCCACAGCGGAGTCAGGGATAGTAAGGAGACGGATGGGCTTTTGTACAGTCATTTTGTTCATGTGGCAGATGAAGGAATACTTAACGTATGTACCAAAGAACTGTGTTGCCTGTGTAAAGCAAAAGACAAATTTAGTAGCATAGGTGACTACAAGGCAAATGGAAATTTGGTTAGGTCTTCAACTGTTGTTTGCAAATAACGACTGTTCATAGATTCAGAGGGTGAGAACTGAAGATAACTAAAATTATCACCTTGAAAATAAGATACATATTATTCATAATTCTCTTAGATATAGGAAATTAAGATCTGAGTATGTATTAAACTATATCATTACTAAACCAATTTATGTTGATATAC
>NW_010294534.1:0-5713 GCF_000700745.2 Antrostomus carolinensis
ACACCAGCCCCTGAGGGACACCACTCATCACCCGTCTCAATGTTTGGCATTGATTTTATTTTTTTCCTTGCAATTGTGAATAGCAATTTTCTCATTTTAAAAGGAAAAAAAAAAGGACTATAATATGCAGACAGACAGATGTGCATCCAGATGTGTCCATCTTTCACATCAACAGGAAGAGAGAATTGGGTACAAATCTGAGTCTCCCCTTGGAGAACTCCTGGCCAAGCTGTGTCCAAACCAAGCTCAAGGATGAAAATTGAAATATCTTAGATTTACTGCACTTAAATAAATGATATAAGATCAGTTTGTATCATTTATAGGTGATTTTTTAAAAAATAAATTCGTAAGGATGAGGTTTTGAGCAACCTGGTCTAGTGGAAGGTGTCCCTGCTGCTGGCAGGGGGGTTGGAACTGGATGAGCTTTAAGGTCCCTTCCAACCCAAACCAGTCTGGGATTCTATGATTGCTGTTGCGTATCTTGGAGAAAACGAGGCTGGAGAGAAAAGAGAAGCACTGGTGTGTATTTATCTTCTGATATGTTCGTTATTGCGTAGTGTCGAACTATCAAAATCTCCCCAGTCTCTGTAAGATTTTGTGTTTCAGAGATGTTGGTCCTATTTCCCGGCCTAATCCTTCGAGGTGCTGAGTCAGGAGTGAATTCCTCGTAGAGGAACATCAGGCATTGTTGACACACATGAGCGTCCGTGATTTATAGTGACGTTTGTAATGTTATAAAAGAGGCATCATAAAAATTAGTCCTGCATGACTTGTTTTGGAGAACATCGTTATGGCACCAAGTAATCATGAGTTATTGCTCAAGAAGCCAGAAGGGGAGGAAATACGTATGGTAATGAGGACAGATCTTTTATTTGGTAAATTAGAATCGCTGCATATGGGCTGAACATCTCCAAACATGTGCTGCTCTACCCTGACACGTGCTCCACGTCGTTGGTGAAACCCAATGTGTGTGAACACACAGAATCATGGAATGGTTTGGGTTGGAAGGGACCTTAAAGCTCATCCAGTCCCAACCCCCCTGCCAGCAGCAGGGACACCTTCCACTAGACCAGGTTGCTCAAAGCCTCATCCAACCTGGCCTTGAACACTTCCAGGGAGGAGCAGCCACAGCTTCTCTGGACAACCTGGGACACTGTCTCACCACCCTCACAACAAACAATTTCTTCCTCATATCTCAACTCAATCTACTCTTGTCCACTTTCAAGCCATCACCCCTTGTTCTCTCACTCCCTGCCCTTGGCCAAAGTCCCTCCCCAGCCTTCCTGGAGCCCCTTCAGGTACTGGGAGGCCACTAGAAGGTCTCCCTGGAGCCTTCTGTTCTCCAGGCTGAACAGCCCCAACTCTCTCAGCCTGTCCTCACAGCAGAGCTGCTCCAGCCCTGGCATCATCCTGGTGGCCTCCTCTGCACTGGCTCCAGGAGGTCCATGTCCTTGTGGTGTTGGTGGCCCCAGCACTGGAGGCAGCACTGCAAGTGGGGTCTGAGGAGAGCGGAGCAGAGGGGCAGAATCCCCTCCCTCCACCTGCTGCCCACGCTGCTCTGGGTGCAGCCCAGGATACAGTTGACCATCAAACATAGATACGTGCACTTGTATATGAGATGTACCCACGTGATGTCCACTGGTGCTTGGAGGATGGATTTGAAGATGTGATACTTGCTGAATTTGTTGTTCTTGTTTTGAAACTGTGTTGTGTGATAAATTTGCTGGATGAAAACTAAACAACAGATAATTTTGTGAGTAGTGTTGAGTCCAGCTGAGCGAGTTTCGCCCTTGGTTGTTTTAAAACCCAATAAATAATTGGCCTTGCACATTTTTTTATATCTAATCTGTATTTTATCGATAAAGATCATAAATAAGCAGGTCACGCAACTCCATCAAACCTATTTCTACATTTTTGAGATGTTTGCCTTAAAAGTCCAAGGATTTGGGTCCTACTGGGAAAATAATAATGAGGTCACAAAACTCACAGTTGATTCTGGATTAAAAATAATGAGTGATTTGGTTCTGAAGTTGAGGTGCTCCGTTTGGCTTCCTAAATGGAAATGGGAGGATGAGTTAAGTTAAGGATCAGACCTTTAAGATCTTTGGTTCCAACCATAAGTGGTTAGAAAAGACTTTTAAAATCATTGAGTCCAAATATAAGTGGTTGGAAAAGACCTTTAAGATCGTTGAGTCCAACCATAAGTGGTTGGAAAAGACCTTTAAGATCTTTGATTCCAGTCATAAGTGGTTGGAAAAGACTTTTAAGATCGTTGAGTCCAACCATAAGTGGTTGGAAAAGACCTTTAAGATCATTGAGTCCAACCATAAGTGGTTGGAAAAGACTTTTAAGATCATTGAGTGCAACCATCAATCCAACACTACCAATTCCACCTCTAACCCATGTCCCTGAGCACCTCATCTACCCTTTGTTCCTATCAGGCTTATACCCAGACCTTCTCTGCAGATTGTGTAGTCCTTTATCTACGTGGAAAATCAATCAGTCTGGTTTTCGCTGGCTTTTGTAGATGATTATTCACAGGAGAGCGGAGAAAGACGAGCTTTGCGAGATGTTCTAAAACCCCATCAAGCTAAAATCAGAGCCTGTCAGACTCTGATGAAGATGGTTTAACCAGTGGTAGATTGATCTCCTGTAGCCGTGTGAAAGATTGAAGGTTTTCAGATGTTCCTTGCTGAGATAATTTCAGGTTCCATGTCTCTCTCTCGATGGTGCTGTTGTGCTGTAGATATTGGCTCTTCACTGCTGCCTACATTAAAAATGAAATTGCTTCTGTTGAGAGCTCTGTTGAGTTGACTGGAAGCCAAAGTAAAGCTCAGACGTAGTGGAGTAGATCTTCAGACCCAATCTCGTTGCTTTTCACCTCAGTTTTTCGTTATTTTCTGAAGTTCACACCTAGGAGGTCAACCACCGCCGCATTCATGGGCATGAGGTCACAAAGGGTGTAGATTCATCTCCTGCTTTTAGATGCTTATTCAGCATCTTTTAAGGTAGGGGACACTGTTTGGTAGTTTGAGGAGCTCTTTGGATTTCATCATCTGTGTTAGGTTGATGGACTTACTTGCTATGAAGTTTTACGTGTTGCTCTTCACTGTAGTGGATGGTTTGGGATGGAGTATTTTAAGATGTGACTTTACTCTTAGGTGTTTTTTCTCTCTCTCTTTTATCCCCTGTCACTTTCTTCACGCTTATCCCATGCCACCTTGGCCCTTTGTTTCCTAACACCTCAGCCGTGGCCACCACGCCACCTCCTACCTGCCCCAACACCTCTGTGCCACCAGCCTCTCTGACTGACTCCTCTCCTTCCCCTCCAGCTGTCCCAAGTTCCAGTGTCCTCCCCTCTGCCCCCCGAGATGTGGTCCCTGTTTTGGTCTCCAGTCGATTTGTCCGTCTCAGCTGGCGCCCACCTGCAGAAGCCAGAGGCAACGTCCAGACATACACGGTCTTCTTCTCCAGGAGTGGTGTCAACAGGTAGGTGTCAACAGACTATGGGTCTCCTCTGGATTGGGGGGGATAGTCCTAAGAGTGCCTGAGGTCTTTACAAGTATCTTGCAGATAGTTCTCAACCTTGTGTTCTTCTCCTCATGGTAAAAGTGTGAAGGTGGAAATGCCTTTTGTTGTCTTGAATTTTGATAGACATCATATCAATGTTGTCCTCATTGTCTTGGTTTGAAGGACCATTTGAACAAGTCTTATGAGTTCCTGGCTGAGGGAACTGGGGTTGTTGAGCCTGGAGAAAAGGAGGCTGAGGGGAGACCTTGTGGCTCTGTGCAAGTCCCTTGGAGGAGGGTGGAGAGAGGTGGGGGTGGGTCTGTTCAACTAAGGAACAAGAGGAATTGGCCTCAAGTTGTTCTGGGAGAAGCTTAAATTGGATCTGAGGAGAAACTTCTTCACCAAAAGGGTTGTCAAGCACTGGAACAGGCTGCCCAGGGCAGTGGTGGAGTCACCTTCCCTGGTGGGATTTAACAGACAGGCAGACGAGGTGCTCAGGGACATGGGTTAGAGGTGGAATTGGTAGTGTTGAGTTGATGGTTGGACTCAATGATCTCAAAGGTCTTTTCCAACCACTATGATTCTGTGATTTGTGTTGACAATGATGTCACCTCCTCCACAAAACAAATAAACATCACATAAAATATGGTTCACTCCATATTTTACCTTTCATCTTCCTCTAAAGACAGAGGCTCAAGCATTTTTTACATCATCAGTGAATTTATTGAGCCCTAATGAACCGGAGAGGAAGAGTTTTAGAGCAGTGCAGATGATGTAAGAACTTGAGAAGAGCCAAGGAATGAGTTGTGAAGATTTTATGTGGAATAGACCAGCATGCTGATGAGAGCTGCACAGCAGATAGCTCGTTTGTGATAATGGCCCTGTGGATTGTTTGGTGTTTGCCTGGTTCTTCATCATATCTGCTCATTTCACACTCCAAATAGTACTGCAGATTTATTTGAGTTTGGGTTTTTCTGCCTAACTTCAGAAATGGTTTTATGGCTGAGAAATATAAAGTGTTTTTCTCTTCCTGTACCTCATTATTGTGGTGGTTGCACTTGACTAGCAGGCAAACGCAGCCGCTCGCTCACTCCCCACCCAGGGGTTAGGGGAGAGAATTGGGGGGTGAGGGGAAGGAGACTCGTAGGGGGAGAGAAGAACCATTTAATCATGGAAATGAATAAAACTTAAAATGATAATGATATTAAAATAATAATGATAATAATAATAAAATATGCAAATGAGTGATACACAGTGCAATTGCTTACCGCTTGCCAATCGAGACACATCTACCCCGCGGGAGCCACAATCCCGACCCGAAACCGCAATCCCGGGAGAGCCAGAGCCCGAGCCAAAGCCAGAGAGAGCCAGAGAGGAAGAGCCCCTCATGGATCTCCTGCCCATGGGGGACAGGAGATGGAACAGCCCCTTGGCAGAGCCCAATGCCCATGGAGCTGAGTCAGGTCAATATGCCTCCCCCTGCCTAGATCAGTTGATTGCCAGCTTTAAAATATCAAGTTGGCTTAATTTTTTTAATTGACTATTAGCAAATATTTATCCCAAGAAATTGAATTAAATTCTTTTTTAAATTGAATTAAATTCTCTTTTTTTTAAATTTTATTTAAAGATAAAAATCAAATAACCCTGGAAATCAACAAAATTACAGCTGAAGGTTAAAACCCTTCCATGAAGGGCTCTTCTGCAATGCCACCGGTTGTATTTTTAGTTGAACGTTCATTTATCTTCAAGCAGAAATTAATAAATCCAGAGATAGTTCACAACAAGCTCTTAGATCTCCCAGTTGTGAGATCTACCTACGAGAAACCACTTAATTGAATATAAAAATTAAAAAATCCATTTAATTAAAGTCTATCTTCAAGAATTCAACTGAAGTTCTAAAAATATCCATCCCAGATGATCTATTTCTATTAGTTTTTGCTTATTAGAATCAAGGACTTGATGTTATTTGGTGGGCAAATAGTAATGGGAGATTAAAAAAGAAAAAGAAGAACTCAAGGTAATAAAAATCTGTCCATTTTAATATTAATAATCTTCATTTCCCAGCGAGGAGCATGAACATGACTCGTCTTCCTCGAAGTAACTAATTAGGGGTTTGAAACGTTCTAAAAGCATTTGTTACACACCTAAGAGGATAGATGGGAACTGTAATTATTATTTTAATTTAATTTAATTTAATTTAATT
>NW_010294535.1:0-9592 GCF_000700745.2 Antrostomus carolinensis
TCAAACCCACGTGTTTCCAATTTAGAGACAATTTAAAGTGATTTAAAGTGACATTCACAACAGAGTGTGAATCTCATTGTCTTACCTGTATCAGTAAAAAAACCGTTATGCTGGTGAGCTGCAGATCTCGTACCTGCCTTTAAAAGAAGAAAAAAACAAAGTCTGGAAAAAATTTCCTCTATGGCAGGTAGCAACTTGTTCTGTCCTCTAATGAACTGCCAACACTTAGATATTGTTGAAGTTACTATTGTTATAACTGACCAGGGTATGAGCACTAACAGAAGTCTAGTTTTATCTAATCTTTCCCTCATCTTGGAGTATAGATGAAGATCTAAAGCAGAAGAAAAACAAAACTGAGACCACAAACTTCTTTATATATTTGCATTTATTGAAAATAACTTTTTCAAAGGTTATTGAAGTTCTTGAACAGAAATCTAAAACTACTGTTCTTGAAATTGTTTTACAAAGATTTAGGTTGTTGGTTGTTTTTTTAAAAAAAAGATGAAGAGTCGTGTGCAGAAGTGAATAAGAAACTTCTCATAAATAACTGAGTTCTATCTGTTAATAATGAATGAGATCTGAAACTAGGCTGTATCTGTTATGCAGATGGGATGGTTTAGCCATTTTTATTAAAAGTCAAAATGTGTGAATTACAAATATATGCAGAGACAATCTCACAAAGGATATTAAAAATCCTTGTGAATGTTTCTGGCATGAGAAAACTTTGGGGGTGGGGGGGAAGCTTTCACCCTGAGCAATAATGACAGTTTAACTTTAAAGTCATGGATATCTGAGTGAATCATCTGGCATTGCATTTGGAGGAAGAGAATAGGAGAATAAGAAGTGAGTAGGAGTGGGTGATTATTTACTGTTTCTTACAGTATTTAGGACAGAAAAATGAACATTGATATGAGCAGGTATCAGATTTAACTACTAAAAGAGCATACCTTTTATGCACAGCAAGTAATTAAAATCTTGGAGCTCATCGCCCTAGTAGAGAAAAGATATTATGAGTTTAAAAAAACCCCTAAAATTAGTAATTGGTAGCCTTCAGTCCTCGTGGTGCAGTGCAGAAATCTTCTTTCCAGTGGGTGGCAAAGCCTCCCTAGCAAGGGAAGGATCACACCTCGATTGCCCTGGTTCTTGGGCTTTTTGAAGTCTCCGCAGCTGGCAGCTGTTGTGGGTAGGATGTTGAATTTGAAGGACCTTTCATCTTATAATCCATAAGCACTGTTTACAGTATCCTAGGGACCTGGGTATGACAGTGAATTTTTCAGTCTGTGTTTAAGAGTGGTACTCTATGTGCCTGTATGATGTGTATAGGGATACAGCATTCCATGAGTGTGGAGTCTATGGAAAGGGAAAAAGATATTTCGGTGTTTGCACTGTGGGCATCTTGGCCATGTCCCATCTCTTTGTGATGGGAGGAGAGCAAGTGGTGCTGAGTTCTTCTGTGCACCTGGATTTTCTTCTGCAGAAAACCTGGGTACATGGGCAGGGAATTGGTGGTGGTACCCTGTTAGTTTCCAAATAGGTTACTCAGAGGACAAGGATACCTTCTCTGCAATCCAAGACACAGCCAGTTCATATGTCCAGGAACCAGGACTGTTCATCTACTGTGAAGTGCTTCTCGTTAGTGTTGATTTAGTCTCAAAATTACAGCAGTGGCAGCTTGGGCACTGTGGGAAGACAGCAAAGACTGGCTGTGTTTGTGGCTGCTACTGACTTACTGAATGAATTTCAGTAACTTGGCTTGACACTTTCAATTTTTTGCCATGCTTTTCCTGCTTAGGCTATTCAGGGTAAGCAAGATTTGTCAATTCCCTGTCTAGAAGACACAAGCTTGTATTAAGAAGGCTTTTTTTGACCTTCAATACAGTTCATTAGCTTGGGTTTAGTACAATGGCCAGTCTGAAGTGTGGAGTGTGTTTGCTAACATCCATCTGAAAAATACCACCTGTGTATCCACTGGCACAGGAGGCTCTTGAGGACAGAGTCCCTTTTGCTCTACATGTTTGTACAGTGCCTCATACAATGGACCTTACCATGACTGCAGCATGCATGGACTACTACTTATATGTGATAAATAATAATAGTCAAGAAAAATTGGTATTTTAAAAGGGAAAGCCACTGTATCTTCTTACTATCCATTTTTTTTATTTCCCAGCTCAGGCAGCAGCTGAACTACGATACACTAACTTCGTCATCTTTTTTATATTAGGCTTTGTGAAAGCTTTACTAAATTGCCATTCCAAGAAATAGACTAAATGCAAATACAAACTCTCCATGGAATTATAATATATTTAATCCTATAAGCTAATTCAAAAGACAGCAATACCATCGATGCTATTTTTAGGGACACAGCCTAAAATTCTATAAAATTTTATAGAGATGTTATCAAACATCAGAGGAATTTTACAAGAGACGTTAGTGAGGATGTTCATTTCCCAATATATTTGTGGGACTAATTCTGACAACTGCTCAACGTATCTGGATTCATCAGCTGTTTAATTTTTCTCCTGTATCCCCTTGACTCTATTGATTTGAGGATGGTTTCAGGGATTTCAGTCTCTCTGTACTATCTTTGGTACTTCGTAAACAGTGGGAGACTTCTTATTTTGTCTTCTGTTCTGATGGAAAATGTTTAGCAGAGATGTTTATATCATGAGCTGGAGCCATAAGCTCACTGTTGCTGTTGAACATGTATGAAGGTTTTTGTGTGTAGGTGTACAAGAGAGGATCACCATCTTTCCTGACCCTGATTTCATGGCCTGGTTTAGAGTTATACGTGTCCCTGATCTGTGGCATATTCTCAAAAATTACCTATGCATTTAAGGGCTTAATTTGCACAGAAGCAGTTTTGAAATTATATCCGTTGTTCCCTTTAAAGCACCAAAACAATGTTCTTACTGATGGTGTGCAAGCCAAGACCAAGATAGTAGTACTTGCACAGTGTATTTGCTAACAGAAATGAATATGAAAAAAATCTGACACTTCAAAATAGCAAACAAGAACTTCAATTTATGAGTCATGTTCAAGTCATATTAATTCCCCTAATATGACTCTGATTTACCAATTGAAAATCACGCTCTTTCTTGATTTCTCCATTTAACTGAAAACAGTATAAGATGCTTGAAATTTTTATTGTAAAGAAGCCAATAACTTCAAGCTACATTCAATGGAAGATATAGTCTACCCTGCTGCAAAATCCCATAGATCTGAATTCTAAATTCATCCCACCTATGGCAAATTAAATGTCGGGAGTCTGCTTAGATAATTTTGACTATTAACAATTAGTAAATTTTGTAGAAATTATTTTGAAGTGACAATGATTTGGTTGAAGCCACTTTGGTAATAGTGGACAGATAAAATGGAGATATTATTACAGAACATCTCTTCTAGACAGCTCAATATTTCTTTTCCTGTGTGGAATAACCATAAGGTCCTTCTACTCTTATGTCACCATAATAAAACTTCTCTGTTCTAAGATATTCTCTAGGATGATAATGTTGTAAGACTATAAAAGAAGTTCTTGCTCCATGCCCCAGTTTACTGACATTTCATATTAGGGGTCAGGACTTTAAGGTGAGTTACAGAATTAAAGCAAAACAAGGAACACCTTCAAAAATGTTTATTAGCTTGTTTATTGCAGGTTTGTGAGTGGGAATGTGCAGGTAGAAGAAAGGAACTTCACAAGGTGGCTTTTAAGCTCAATAAAGAAGACTTGGGACCATACCCACATGGCATTTTGATGGTCACCAAACTAGTTGAGGCTGGTGCTGTAAACCCAGGGTTAACTTTCATGGAAGCCTTCAAAACAATGGGAAATACCTTTGTTGTGTTTTGTTTGAGAGTCTGATTTGACAAACTTTGGAGTCTTAACTTTTGTCTCTCAATCAATTTTTGTGCGTCAGAGTGAAAGGTAGTTTTGGACTCGAAAGCATTACTGGTATCAGTGGATTTGATCTCAGTCGTTTTAGTTACTGGATGGTAATAAAAACTCCTACCGTATGAAGAACCCAAGGAGCAGTGTGTATGCTGTGTAAATGCAACACATGGAAAATAAAAAATGCTAGTATGTTGAGAGTCGTAATTGGCTTAGATCATAAGGAAACACCTCCATCCTTTTGGGCATCAATAGCTTCAGACATAGAGTGGCACATATTTTATGTTGTTGCATTTTGCACAGTCTTCCATTAGTATTTTTGCAACACTCCATCATTTTGATGAAATACGAACATGTGTGCGTGTAACTTTATTCTATACTTTATTGTTTGCTGGTAGAAAATGTCAAAGTGATTTATGGTGCTTTTTGACAAAAAGGAGTATTATGGCTGTCTTCTTTGAACTGCTGCATAACATATTTTGCCCCATTATCTAGCTTGCTATTATTTTTGTAAGTGCAGCATGCTTTTTAAAAATACTTAAAGATCTCAGGTGATGGGAAATAACTGTGCATCCCAGGTAAGATATCCATAAGTTTAACCTATCTCACTATCATGCTTTGAAAGGGCTTCTCTGGGTTTTTTTGGCCTTAACTTTGTTAGGCTAGAGTGGGTTTTTTCCAATTTTAAAACATTTTCAGTAAAACCAATTCTGATTTCAAAAATTTCCAAATGTAAAGCAAGAAAAAATTAAAAGTCACAGGTTTTTCAAGTGTTTGTTCAACCTGGGGAATTGTTTCAAATTACAGCAAAATGGAGAATTACTCTCAATGCCCAAATTTCCCATAATTTGTTTTCATTTCCTGGTTCACTTCTGTGGCAATATTGCTAGTAGCTGATAGATATCTAGTAACTCAGTAAGAATTAGATTTTTCATGTTTCTCTGGTGACAACTGATTTGTGCTTGGGACCATAAAAATATTGCTTATGAAGTCATAGATAGATCAAACATATGGCATCAGTAAAAAAATCACAGTCAGAGTTGCAAGAGATTGTTGGGTTTTTTTCCTATGTTCCACAGAAAAAGCTACTTTCTTCAAACAATGGATGACGACCCATATGAAATAAGGAAATGGGTAAATATCTTTATTTTGTGTGTTCCTGCTTTGTAGCAAAGCTTCTGCCTTGAGTCTTTTGCAACCAATCTTAGCTTGCTCCCTACTGCTGATTTACTAGAAGGCATATGCATTTTGTCCAGGATCCTGATCCCACTGAGGATTTTTCCATTTATTCAATGAAATTCTCATGGCTACACCCAAAGAAACTGTCTCTATTAGTATTACAAAGCATATGCACAGCCAGAATCAGGGAATCGAAGTCATGCTAGTTTACCAGACGCAAGCAATCATTCACTTCTGGTCAATGCAATTCATGCATGCATCGACCTCTTGTTCAGGCTCTGAACTGGTGGGTGCACTTGTGAGTCTGATGGCTGAATATAACTGTGGTTGAGTTCCTCAGTGGTGAAAGTGATCACACCTAAAGGCTAGGGTCGCTTTTGCCAATCTATATCATCAAACAAGTATTTGGGGGAGGAAAAAAAAAAGCTGTGGCTGCTTTGAAAAGTCTCAAAACAGAAAATGTCAAACCAGCATGGGTGAAGTGCACTTGAATGAATGTGAGTAATACAAACCCCATTTCTGTAGACAGGCTTTTCAGCTGAATAGTCTCTTCAGTCTACTGCATTTCATTTTGTTAACTTATCACTGACATTTTAACCAATCCTTCCCAGGGTCCATCTGGTGGTCCATCTGTCTTCAGCATCTACAGTTCAGTGTGTGACAAATGACGTATAGACTATTGAAGAATAACAATTAATTACAATGTTAAACATAAAGGTTACATAAATTGCATACTTCTGTTAACAGTGTCACACTAAGGCAAGAAAAATTTGGCAAGTCAGACAGTAAAATTATATTTTATATCACGGAGCAAAACATATTTAGGTCAAATGGTTTACTGTGATTTTTTTTCTACCCCTCAGGTCTTTTGAATAGCAGATGTTGTCTGCACAGTGTTTTGGTTATGCAGTACCTTTTTAGTACAGTAGTGTTCATTATAAAGGTCAGATTTGCATGCAAAGGAAAATACTCAAATTATTAATCAACAAAATATTTGTCATTCACCATACATTACTTTAGGATAATCACCTTGAAGCAGGGAAATTATAGGACCTCTCTCATTTAAAACAGCATAACAAATTTCCTGTACAGCTGCAGTGTGAGCTTAACACTTGTTCTGCCTCTTCTGGTTCAGAGTGATCTCTCCTCTGATGGAGGGAGGTTGTGTATGGTCTGTGTCAAGTTTTCTGAGACTAAAAGAGGAAAGAGTTAACAAATGAACTTTGTTTGACTCCTGAATCTCTCTGCAAAGTATGAATATGTATCTGTGCACAGGGAGAAGAAAACATGGAGGAAGGCCACAGCACTCCATGTATCAGACAAGTGGCAGAGAAATCGCCCAGGGTAGGCTATCAGCAAAAGGTAGAACAAGAAGAATGGTGACATAAGGTTGAAAAAGATGAAAGAAAACAAGGGAAAGCAGCAGAAGGACGACCTTTTCACGCGACACTGTCTTTGCGTCAGCATGGTTTAGTAGCTCAGCAAGTCTCTTTCAGTTATTTAATGCAAAAAAGTGGCATCCATCCAAATTCCTTGCAGCTATTGATACATTCTGGTAGGTGCAGCTTTCCCACCTGTTGGCTCCCTTTAAAAGAATATTGAATGCTTAATGGGTACTTCTGACCTGGTAAAATGTGACTGGACTTTGCAAGTACAGCCCCACTGTAATAGATCTTGGGAAGCAGATGGAGAAGACTAATCACATCCATACACTTGCAGCATTCGTTTTTTTCATGTTTTTAAGACCTCTTCTGGCACAGATTCTCTATTCTTTAAAATTTTATTGTTCAGGACCCACAATGAATTGGAAGAGAGATGTGGTCTTAATAGAAGAGTATCTTTTCTCTTCTGACTAAGTTATTCTGGCCACTTTCTCTTGGAGAGACATAGGCTCAGCTACTTCCCCCTTAATTTCTCTCTTCCCCTCTCCTGGAGCTTTTCCAATCACCATCCTCTTTGTTAAGCTTCATCTTCTCATTGCCTGACCTGATGACATGTGGAGAGAATGCATGGAGCTACTTACATTGAAGTAGCTCTTCTTAAAATTGTTACTTCCTGATGTGAAATAAGTCTGCCCTAAGGTGTTTTAAGGAATGCTGGTGGCCCTGGCAGAGTGATAGTGATTGAAAAGCCGTACTTATGGACACAAAACTATGTGAATTACTGGCAGATTGCACATACTTTTTCATGGCAGAATTTTACCAAAACACCTTTCTATGCTGCTAAATGTCCAGCAGCACCTGTTGTTCATGGGGTACAGGTGACAAGGAATATGTGCTCTGTAGTAAGTGTTGATAAGACTTGTGCCAAGTGACAGATATCACAGTAGTGAACTCATTATGTTTTCCCATCCCCTTTCCTGTCCTACAATATTGGAGGAAAGTAAAATTGACACTACCCACTATGGACATGGCCTCGTTCTACTGGTGTGTGAAATGATCTTAGTCTGCTTTGTGTATTTGTAAAATGTGTAAGCACTCTTGAATTCTTTAGGATGAAAGACATTCTTGAAAGGAAAGGTAAAGCAGTTATATAGTCTACCACACCGTAGCAAAAATCATAATCATGCCTAAAGATTTTCAATAGTAATAATATTGCTATCACTATTTTTAAATAGCAGATTTAAATATTAAAAGGGTGGGTGTAGTTTTTGTAGATTTTGGGGCTATGTATTTCTATCTAAAACATATAAAGTTGGCTGCTGGTTCCAACAAAAATTATTGAAAGTCTTCATACTTTTAAGTACATAGTGAATTACATGCCTGTGTAAGTTCTGGTGAAATACTTTACTCATTTATTCAGTTTCTACAGTCGATAGTTGACAAAACATTTGTTTTCCCTTTGTTGATTTTTTTAACAACCTAATGCAGAGCGCTTAAATGTTGCACTTAATTTATTTTTCTGCTTGAATGATGAATGTCAATTTGTCTTGAGGCAACAATTTCACTGTACTATCAGCTGGTATACCTCTCTCAGCAACAAATGCAGAATATTTTTGAAAGAAAATATGCAGTAACATTAAGAAAAAATACCACTCTTACAAGAAAAGTTTTAGAATAAAACTTGAAAGTGTCAAAATTGCTGTAATAACTTCTATATCTATTTGAAAAAATATTGATCAGACCTTACATTTTATGAATGAGATTTTTTTGATTGTTCTTTGAGAGTAGAGGGTACAACTTGTAGCATTGTTCTCAGTTTTCAATACTAAAGCAAACCAAATTCATATTTAATATGCATACCCTGCAATGATTCCTGTGCAGTCATGCTCAATCTAGTTCAATTCAGCAAGGTTAGGTACCAGTGGCACTAAAGATCTGATTCCAGGAGGGTTTCAGGCAGTAAGCTGTGCTGAGCTGGGTTGAATGTAATCCTTCTCTTCCGCCCCTCATAGACCTGTGCGCTGCACCTGGGTGCCAGGTTATTTTGTGTGCCCTCTGAAACGCACATTGCTGCGGCTGTATTGCCCGTGGTAAGGAAGCTAACTACTGCTTGTAGCTCTGCACCCCCTGCAGTCATCCTGCTCAACTGCAGTGTAAGCATGGGTTCATCTTATTTGGTAGAGTCTCACAAACTTCTGTGTAGTTCACGAAGTTCAAGAAACAAGTGTCATTGTGACTGGATGTTAACTCTATCAATGGCACAAAAAAATCTCTGCTTGCTTGTGTCTGTGTGAGGAATCCAAATGGTGGGGTTATGGAGACTGTGCGGCATGGTCTATGGACAAGGCTAGAACAGAGCAGCTTCAGCTGCCCCTCCCAGCCCTGCTGCTCACAGGTACTGATGGAAGGTAAAGGATGTTCATCATTTGCATCAGGATCCCCATAAGTAAAGGTCTAAGTTACCTGTGCCTGGTCCAAAACAAACCAATGCAGAGCTGCTAGACTTTTGTTCCACTTCATCAGTGTCCTTGCTACAAGGTTAGGCTGTATTGTTTTGGGTTTTTTTCTTTGTTGCCTGTAAAGGTGCCCAACTGCTAGTCTTGGAGAATAAAATCCTCTTTTCAATCACAAAGCAGATAACTGCATGTGAAATGGCAGTGCAGGTGTCAGCCTTGATCTGCAAAGAGATGAAGGAATACCAAAGACTAATGTTTTCTGTTCATACTTAACCAAGATGAGACTGTATTACAGACAACTTGCCCTCCCGGAGATAGACTGAAATTTCTGCATGTATTTTTGCAGCTGACAGAGCATCTCTGTGATATTCTGAAAGTTTTAAATTTACTCTTTTTTTTTATTATTTTATTTGAAACAAAAGGATTTTTTTCCTATGGGAAGAATAAGAATATTTGTTTCACAAAAATATAGTTTTGGAGCAATGAAATACTGTGTTTTTAATAACTTGAAATGTGTATCTATAAGGTTGAATGCTTCAGATTAATAATGTTAGAATATGAAGTAGTAGAACTTTCAACAAAACTGTATTTTCTGAGGAGGAAAATAGAAGCACTTCTTTTGGTTTGTCAGAATTTTTTTGCCAGCACTGTTTGCTTAGAAAACCCTTCAGCAGTTAGTGGTGTTCAGC
>NW_010294535.1:9628-18100 GCF_000700745.2 Antrostomus carolinensis
GGAAAGTCCAGAGTGATATTAAAGCAGCAGCTGTTCCTGGCCATTGCTGATGTGAGGTAGATTCACACTGACAAAATCAAGATGAAATGCCATGGGCTGTCATATTGCCCGGTGGTGTCCACTGAATGACAAGCTGGGCAAGGGAGTGCCAGTTTTCCTTGCGATTCCTAGTCACTCCTTTTCCAGTGCTCTGCTCTATCCTGATGACACCAGCTCCTCTAACTTAGGAAGATGCTGATTTCCTTTAATGGTTTAAAACAGATTCTGTACAGCTGGGTTATCAACACAGTATACCCAGTATTTCCCTATATTGTACATGGCCTGGTTTGTATTTTTTAGTAAACTCAAATGTTTGCTGCAGATCCAATACTCTGTTTTCACAGAGCTTGTTGCCACAGAACCTGCTCTTTCAGACAACTTTCATAGGCTGTAATAGGCTGTAATCAGGTAGAAATATTGACTATCTCTGTGGTTGCAGCAAAGGCCTTGAGTAACACACAGCAATGGAACATCAAATATAATTGATAATCCTATTTAAACAAAAACAGATCTCCCAGTGAAGGTCTCTGTCTACAGCAGAGGTATTTGTACCAGTCTAGATACAAGTATTACTTTATAAAATGGTTCTGAAGACAGTACATTTATTTTATTCCTAAATACTTCCAGTCATTTGAAAGCTTTTTCCTTGATGTCAGTTGGTCTTGCCACTTAGCCAATTTCAGGAGTGCTCAAGACAGTTTTTTCCCTGGATCAGCTTTGACAGCATGTCCAAGCAATTTTTGAAAGTAACAATACTAAATAAATAGCATGGGGTTTGGTCATTCTTTTAGACTCAGCTCTATCTGCATCTCCTTTCTAATCACATCAAAGGGCCTTCTAGGTGTCTTGCTTTATAATATTGCAAACAGTAAGCTTCAGATTCGAGAAGCAAATGGGAAGCTCACATGAGGAATGTACGTGGCATTGCATTTGGTGGAGCTGACTGACTGCAGTGCACAGAGATTCATCAACAAAGCTGACAGGTCACATTACTTGTGAGAGTATTCAGCACTATCCTAATACTTGTGGAAGTGCTCAGGAATCCCTGACAATTCATAAGCAGGAAAGCCATCATCTTACTTCTTTTTCCTCACTTTCTTTCTGTCTTTCACCTTACTACACAGTTGGTTTGCTCCTTTTCTTAGTAAAAACAGCTACAAGATCTGACCTCAAATTCCCAAGATTCTGTGTTTGTCAGCAGGGAGCTACCATCAATATAAGAGGGAAAACTTGTGCTTCTCTGCCAGTTTGCTTCAAGCTCAGTAGTAAGGCTCCATTGCTACAAGGGGTGATCTTTTGTTACTTGTTTGTACACTCGGTAACAGTGGGGTGCTCATCAAGGGCTGGAGCTCTTAGATGTTATTGTAAGAGAAATAATGTGAGAAATAATAGCTATGCTGGCAGGGAACCAAACAGGAGCTCAGCAGGGAGTCTTCCTCAGCCCAGGTCCCTTTCTAAAGGTGCAGGTAAGCTAGCTGTGCAAATTAGCTTGTCCAGCTCCTGGTACAGAGGGGACAAAATTGATTTATCTAGGTTTTGCCTACTGGTGTTAATCACTGTGCGGTGGGATGTTTCCCGTGGCCTTCACAAACACTGAGTAAGGCTGCTATGTGTGTGGTACAGTTGCATTTGGGACTGACTTCAGAATGAAGTTATGCTGCAAGGGCTTTAGAAATCTGTCCTGATAATGTCAAGAGAGTTGCTGTATTGAAAATGCCCTCCGAGGTGAATTATTTGTTCTTTTATGTAGAACAAATGTTATTGTTATGTTCTTTGTTCTGTAACTTAAAGGGGGTGGGGTGGAAGGGATACTGCACACTTGAGAAAAAAGCACGAGTGGGAAAATACTCTATTGAAAGACTGATATGCCAGCAGCAGCCTCTGTTTTACAGGTCAAATATATCCTGCAGACCTCAGATGCTTTGAGATTTTCTGACCTGGCAGAAGGGAAGGATGCTTGAAGAGCACTGCTCAACCAAATGATCTGCAATTGCCTTCTTTCTTGCTGAGTAGACAGCTAGAAGATCATCTTTTCATGCTTTTACATGCTTATTTATATGGTGAAAGATCTTACAGCATGGGGATTTCCTTGTACAAAGATAAAAAAAAAAAAAACAAAATCTTTGTGTTGCAGTGAAACTTACTATTACTCAATTTCCTGAAAACAAAACTTCTCATCTAAGTGCAGTAGAATAGAAGTGTTTAAAAACAATTGACTGACTTCACTTTCCAGCTAGGAGCTTTGGCCGTTTGCCTGGTGGGATAATAAGAAGCTCGGAGTTCAAAAGATTTTGATGAGACTGGTTCAGCCACAGCTTCTAAGGCCCTGGCACTCCTCAGCCTGTGGGAAACTGAACTGGCAAGAAATCGAGATTTGAAGAGTTAACAAAATTGACTACACTGCTCCTCAAAACTTTGCTGTTTGACAAACCTTCATTTTTCAAGAGGGGAATGTTCCTTCAGAACGTTGCTTTGGGGAAGGGGAGAAGAGTTTTATTTTTTTTTTTCCTTCTGCCTTCAAAAGCAACAGGCCAGAAAGTTGTTCTCATTTGGTGAGCAGGGACTGAGTCATGGGGAACTGGATTAAGAGAATTATTTTAAAAGGGAGCAGTGAAGGTTGTCAGTGTGTTGTACGCTACAGATGCGATTTGTCTGTTACATCTCGGCTGCTTATTTCTGGGTTAAGATGGAAAGCTCTCTGGAGCAGAGGCTGCTTTTCCTCCCTGAATGTCCATCCCCTAGTGCAGAAGAGCCCCGTGCTGAGGGGAGGCTCTGGGCGGGCTCTGCTGCAGCCCCTGGTACCTGCCTCAGTTCCTGGGGGCCAAGCTTTGCCCAGAGGAGACTGCCCTGTTTGTAGTCCCATGGGGTTGGGTTTGGGATGCTAACTCAGCCAATTACAATCCTGGTAGTGGTCGTAGATTTATTTGCTGAATGCAAATTTGTGCATTATGTTTGGAGCTAAGGATTTTTAAAAACTAATTACATGGAAATGGTTTTCTTTAAGGAACTGACTGGTTAAGAGGCTCAGTGATTTCATAGTTACAGTTGTAACCTATACCATGTAATGCACAGGGCTCTAAATTCAGCAGGTTACTGTTGACAAGTTGATAGAAACAGAAGGGACCTGTGACCATCAGCTGCTCCAGTGCCTGGATCGGGGCAGGTCAGTTCCACCAAAGTCAGAAAGAACCAGGAATTTAATGTGGCAACTTTCTAATTAAGGTACATATTCATGATTTTCAAAACATTGGGAGGCTGGAATTGAATGTGAGATTTTACCAAACTTTCATTTATGTCCATAGAGTGAACATCTGCAATGTGTACATGTAATTTTCTGTAATATTGACCACAGAATTTATACACTTATAAATACAAAATTATCAATTAAACTGAAGCCAACAGTAAACAGTGTGATGCTCAGGAAAATACTCCCACTTCCAAATACTTACTGGAAGTATTGGAAGTGTTTTGCAATACATGACAAATGCTCTCTTGCGTGATTTTGCAAATCTCATGGTTACCTTTCTTCTTTACTTTAGCTTTAATTTCCAGGAACTTTAGGTTATTACAGCCACATTGTAACAAAGCAGATTATAAAATACGCACAGAATGAAACTTAATCTGTAAAAGCATATGGTTAATATGGGGTTCAGATGTAGTTGGTGTGAAAGAGAAGTGAATTTCAGCCAGCATGTGTTTGTCAAGAGTTTTCATTGCCAGCTATTTGAAATTCATTTTTTGCCATTTGGAAATGGTAACATTGTAATTCTTAAGTTTTTCCAGACACAAAGAGCAAACAGATACTTTCTATGTAAATTAGGTTTATTTGATTAAGAGAACAACAAACTAAAAAAAAAAGTCGCCTGGAAAGAATGCCACAGTGTGGTTTTCTTCTGATGGTCTGTGCTGCGGTTTGCTCCACAAATAAAGATTGTCTGGAAATGGGAAGGTGCAGTGCTCAGGAAAATTACTTTTCCTACTGCTGTTGCTGCTTCTCGCGTCGTGTCCTGAAGGACAACAGGCAAAACATGGAGTGGGTAATGTTGGTGGCACCACGTGGGAATTTGGCAAGGACAGCCCCAAGGAGGAGTGAGCCGGGGCCGTGGCGCTGGGGCGGTGCCACGGCTGGTGGGGGCACTTGTGGTTCCGCAGCAGGAGCCGGCGGGCGGGCAGCTGCGTGTGCAGCTCCCAGTGTGGCTGCCTGTTTCTTTCTCCAGGGAAACATAAATGGGTTTTGTAGCATGTTGGGCTTATAACACAGGCCCAGCTTTCTTTGACAGTAAAAATAATATTTAATATTCTCTTCATATCTTATTTCTAAGATTACTTGCTGCAAAAAAAAGACAGATGTAGGGTAGCAGCAGCAGAGTTCTGCATATTTGCATAGCAAAAGGTTGTTAGTTTTCACATTTCAACTTAAAAATGTGATACGTCTAATTTCCCATATCACATCAAATTCATACTTTGTCTCTCTAAATATCATTTATATTTCAAGCTTTCTCTGTGAAGAACATCATTTAATTGTAATTGTGCATAATTATTGGCAAAAATGGCTGAGCTTTGTGCTTTGTTTTTAAATCACAGTTCCTTAAACTTAAAAATGAAGGCATTGGGGTGTTTTTGTTTCTGGAAGATGAGCGATAGGATGCATTTCCCAGCTTTGGTTGGATTTTTCTGGGCTGTGGGTCAAACTGAAGGTGGGGCTGAGGCAAAGGGGAAAAGGGGGTGGGAGCCAGTGTTGCCATGGGGACAGGAGCCCCTTGCTTGGGGAGGCAAATGAGTGACTCATCTGATTAGGAAGGCAGATTAGAAGGAGCCGCTTCTCAGACCAAGCCAGCTACACTGGTATCATACATCTCTGTCTGAAAAATTAAGAGCCACTTACCTTCTTTTTCAATAAAAAAGATGAAATTGTTCAGTGTCCAGTCAGCAATTTAACCAAAAGCAGAAATGCAAGGAGAATGGGAGTGTCTGACTTCAGTGTGTCCTTTAGTGGGACTTGAAGTATTCCTTCTCCAGTTTATCAAATTTCCATTCATTATGTGACTTTAAAAAAAAAAAAAAAAAAGAAAAAAAGAAAAAAAAAAGACAAACCTCAAAATAGAAATGGCACTGAAAGCAGAGGTCTAGGGAAAAAGCTCACTGACTGTATAGGGTCAACCCACCACACTGACTTACATCTGTTTGGATTTATTTTTAGATCTGTAAAGTATTTCTTGTCTTTCTGCCTTGTGTCAATGTCAGCAAACCTCTGTGAGATGCCCCAGCTCCCATTCCTGTTAGTTATTAGCGTGGAGATAGGAGCATTAGGAAGAATTTACGTTATGATGGTGTGTTGTGTTGTGCTGTCATTTGAAGTCTGAGGGAGTCAAAGATCCTGCAAATACATATCCTATTAGTCTTACAAAGCTATTTTCATGTGCCAGGCAGATTAATGCTAATACTCGTGCAATGAGAAAAATAAATCTCTGAGACCACACATGCAGCTTCTAAGGTGTCTGCAGGTTCTTATTACGTCTTAGCTTACTACGTCAACTCCAAGTTGACATCCGGAGTGTGCTGCCAGAACTGTCTTTGCACTAGACAGCACTATGTTGCTTATTTCATACATGTTCTGTATTTATAGATGTTTCCTAAGGTGGGTTAGTAGTTACTGTGAGTAGATAGAAAAATATGGTAACTTCTCAGTTCTGACAAATACATGCCGTGGGCCAACAGCAACTGCAACTCCTGTACTGTGGTGATAGGCTCTTTAGAAATCCTGAGAGACAGACTGAGATCAAAGAGCATGCTTTGACTTAGCTCTGGTTCAAAAAGCAAAATGACACACCAAGACCGCATCATACAGCGGCACAGTCTGTGATCTGATTATCAGCCTCTACTTGACAATTGCATACCCTGAGAAACAAATCAAAGTCATGCTGTAGACACAGAGGAAGACAGAAGGCAGAACCTCTTCCTTATGCTAGCAAAAGTGTGGGATGTTGCCAGTGTAGCATGCAGGATGTCTTGAGTTTAAATAATGTATTGGTTTGAGTATCAAGGGCTTTACCAGGTCTGCACTGAAATAATAAGACTGGAGAGGATCCTGGAGGTGGTGAAGTTCCACTCCCAGTCATTGCAGGCTCCAGTCACTGCTTTCTAGGAACCCAGCAAGCTCTTAATACTGGGGAGTTTGGGTCTGCTGTGCCTATAGGGAGGCTGTTCCTCGTAGAATGTCATTTTTCTGGTAAAAACCTTCTGTTGACATTCAATTTTCAGTTTATTCAGGGAAAACTCACACTGCTTTATTCTTGTGCCAGTATCTTCTATTTTCACACAGAGATCTTTCCTCATCCTGGCATTTATCCCTGTGATGTATTTATAGACACTAATGGGCTTCTATCCATTCTCAGCTTTCATTTGTTAGCAGAAGCAAGCCCCTTCATTTCAGCAAAATTATAGGCAGTTTTGTAGTCAAAGCTGTTCAATGTCGTGTATTCTTTCCACTAAGCATTACCTGCATGCTTTTAATGAAGTAGATGATGATGTCTCTTTATTACTTTCACAGGTGTCACTGTGGCAGTTTGTTGTGATCTTACATTCAGGTTTATGCACATATTCTTCTCAGTCACTTCTATGCTGATGAGCTCCTATTTTATATCCTGAGGGTTTTTTTATTAGGCCATTATGACTTAACATTTTATTATACTGAATTTCATTCTGTTTCTGTTACTCTAATTCTTTCTGTCTAACCTTCCAATCTTCTTCTGTTGTTGATACAGCCTAAATTTGTGTCACTGGCAAATTTCATTAGTATGCTTTTTGTGGTAAGGTCATTGAAAATGCTAAATAAAATTGGTCAGCATAGCTCATTGTCATCTCCTGTTTATCCGTTTCACTTGCCCTCTTACAATTATTTTTTCAGCCCTCACTTTCTTTGTCTAAGCTGATGAACTCCCATGTGGTGCTCTACTGAACTCCAGATAGTCCAGGTCTTTCTTTGGAATAGAAAATCGATTATCTTACCAAAGAAACCTAGATGAAGCCAAACTAATCAGATACAGCCTGTCATTTCTTGTCCAATCCACTCAGAATTGAGGGCTGGAAATAACTCAGTTCTGCCTTATTTTATTTTCTCAATGCAATATGTTCATTTGAGTTTTATTTCCATATAACTCCTGGCCATTTCTAAATACCAAACTTTTCCTGTGGCAAATAGTATGATAGAGTCTAGTTGACACATTGATATATATATAGTCCAGGATGATGCCTCTTCCTAGTCCTCATGGTGTATGGTTGTGGGTAACAGCCAGGGCAGTATAAACTCCATATTCCAGCCATATGTGAGCAGAAGATGATAGCAGATCACCGCAAAAACAGTTCTGCACCATCAAAGAATACAGAGATTTTAATTTTCGGATGAAGATTAGAGTCAAAGATTCAGCTACAGTTAAATATCCTATTAGAGGGGCAAAACCGAGATATGCCATTTGCTGTGATTTATGGCACATAAGATTGCAGGCAGGGTAGCATCCAGCCATCTCTCCTGCTTCAGCTTTGCTGACCACAGTCCTTTTACTTACTATAGCTTTGGGTCTGTAGTAGGAGGCTTCAGTTACCGTACCCCTCAGCATAAAAAGCAGAAAGTCTCCATAAACAGTCAGGGCAAGGTTTGGAAGAATAAAACAAGAAAAAAAAAATCTGGAATTTCTTCCCCCTCAAAAAAATAACAGTTGTAATAATAAACAAAGCAGGGGAAGGATTGTGGAAATGGACATAAATTTAGATACTAACAGTGAGACTTCAGGGAGTTACAAGGAGTTAAAGGTAGTAAACTAGTGGGTGCCTGCTCCCTTTTGAAATGGAGAGATGAACATCACCTCTAATAGACCTGACCACTGAGCTCTGGAATGAGCCCTCACTGCAGCAGGAAATACCCTGTCCTGGAGTACCTGCACAGTTTGATTGTTTGCTACACCTTCCAGAATTGTTCTTGAACCTGCCAACAGCTTTTTTGAGTCTATTTTCCTCACCTTTAATTTTTACCTTTTTAGAAGGAAGAAAGAGGGAAGGCACTCAGCGCTTCAGTTGTGATATGCCTCGAGACCCTCCATAAAAAGCAGTGGAAAATTAAAAGAAAGAGATTTATATGGACTACATCACAGCCTTCAATCATCATCATGTCAGTACTACCTAAGTAAGGAAAAATCTCAGTGGGCCCCTCACAAACAGAAATTTGTATGGAATAACTTTGTCACTAATGATTTTGGAGACGTCTGCTCCACCTGGAGTGAATTTGATGCAATGACTTCGAATCTCTAAAATATTAAATGCAAATTTCTCTATCTATTAGATCTTATCTAAAATGTTTATTATAGCCTCTTTCATACATTCCTATTGTCTCAAAAAAGAATAATTCAATAGTTGTTACAAAACAACCATTTATATTCT
>NW_010294535.1:18133-45062 GCF_000700745.2 Antrostomus carolinensis
CTTTCCCTAACAGCCATCACAGTTGTGATTTAATATCTCAGTTTTCATGGGTTTATCATTTGGCTGTAAAATGTTCCAGACTGAAGCTTGGCATAAGGACTTAGCAAGGGATTGCATTTATTCAATTAATCTGGGGATTTTTTAATTTCAGAACTGCCATATAATACAAAAGAAAAACAAAACAAAAAACCCCACCACAAAACCAACTATTTTAAAGAAGCTTTTTTTTGTCCCTAATATGAATTAATGCCACTGGCTATTTAAAATGTCAGATATATTTTCATTACTAACAGGTTTACTGCATGGTGCATTATTATATTTTTCAGACCATATTACAAGCATTTCTGTCACAAAGCATCAGACCAAAATATTCTGGGCCCACTTCTGTGTGATGTTAAAGTAGCTTTGTTTGGGTTTTGTGATGAATATCTGTTGTGAAGCTGGCAGTCATGGGAAAATTAGTCTAACTACTTGAGAGTCTTCAGATGGCAGGGACATCAAGGAAGCTTGAACACTAACTTCATAGCTTTAATGCTGTGGCTGGGATCAGGGTTTGTATTGCTGACTTTGCATTTTTGTAGATATTTGCAGCCGCAAGCCAGTATCAGTCACTTAGTATAGCCACTCCACTGCTGACAATTGGCTTAAAATAGTGTTTTAAGCACATTAAAATTGTTCTTCATTTACCTTTCTTCTTGTTTTTCATCTTCTCCAGGTTTCACTTCATGCGTCATAAAAGGAACAGAAAATTGGAAACAATACCTGAAGTACAGAAAATTGTTTGCAAATCCAGAGCACTGGATCGTAGACCTGTAAGTTTAAAAAGAAAAAAAAACCCAACTTATTCCTGATGAAATAATTATTTTTTGGCACATAGTTTATTCTAAGTGTAATGTCAATAATGTATGTTTGCTGTTGAAGGCCACAGTTAGGACCCCCAGCTCAAGGACTGACAAGATCTGTCGTAACAGTGCGTGCACAGGCTCTTCTTGCGTATGTGATGAGCAGCACTTGAGCTGCTTATGAACCAAACACAGCACAGGGACAGCAGCCTGTCTCCTATTTTTTGTCCTTGAGTTAGTGCAGTATTACAGCAAAAGAGATGTTGTTTTTGTCTGTGTCTGTAGAGATAATTACAAATCTAAACTATATATGTTAATACTTCACATAAAGTAGTTGTTTATGAATATGGATTAGACCAGCCAGTGAATATTAACAGTGACAAATATCTTGTGTTCTTCAGCATCGTTTATCAACAGGTATTCAAAAATTCATTATGATTTATACAAACTCTGTGATGTGCACTGAAGTCACTCTGTAACAAATTGCAGGCAAAACAATGCAGCAAATTAAGTGTAGCAGTTAATGTATTCAAGCACAGTAACAAGGTCATCTGAAAGTAATAGACTTTAGAGAGAAGAGTTGCCCACATTAGCATTCAGCATCTCTGGACCAGTATCTTTTTGTAGCAAGTTAACAGTGATAATAATAATACTCTGAGGTTTTAATAGCTGCAAACAATCCGACAGTGATAGTTTCCAATCCCATGGAGGCATTGCTTTCCAACTGCAGTAAAATGCACATGATGCTCAGATACGAACTTGGCCTTGCCACTCTGGTCAGCTTTGTATGGCTGGTGGTCTTCTGAGTGCATGTCCTGTCTGCTGACCTGCATGACCAAATTTAAGCTACTCAATACAATTGAGCTGCAAGAGGTGTGCAACAGAGCATAGTGCATCCCTCCCATTGCTTTACCAGTGTAACTTTCTCTTGTACTTCTCTTATAGGCCTGTCACTCAAGTACAGACCCACTTCTTTTATGAGTTCTGACAAGATCACAGCTGGAGATAGCATGGCTGCAGGCATTATACATTTTCATGCACTCTGAGTACTGTTTCAGGATGAGAGTGATTACAAATTTTGAGATATTAAGGGAAAAAAATGAGGAAGTCACATGGAGTGCAATTTAAAAATACCAAATAATAAAAAATAATAATAGCTGTGAGATGTAAAATAATTTTGGGGCACCAAGACTTTGAGCTTGATCTCAAAAACAGAAATAGAAGGAATCACGGGGCAAAGTTATGTAAAGGGGCTGGGTACAAGTCAGGTTGGGTTTGTGTATCATTCATCATATCTGCATAGACCTAATAAACCATTCCAGGACATTCTGGATTAAAGTAAATAAATCCATTTGGCACTGGACCGCACAGATGTTGTGATTCTGGTCTCAGGACTTAGCTCTGGATTTTCTAAAGTACATTCTATTTCATGAGTGTAAGCATGCCTTAAAATGATTTCTTGGCTAGCTCCTCCATCAGCTGTGAGCAGCAAGGGCTTGAGAGGAAGGAGACTTAGCCATGTTGTGTCACAGGGCTGTGGTTTATATGGTATAACCATATAGTGGTTACTGTGGTTTATATGAAACATGGAGGTTTGGGAGGGTGAGGGTTACAACTAGGGAAGACAAAGGTAATTTTGCTTTACATTCAGAAGAAAAAAAATTCTTAAGGCATGTTGATATTTTAAAGTTCAGACTGGAAGTGTGGTCACTGCACATAAAGTATAAGGTAATCTGTAGAGTTGGGACTAGGATACTCTATAAAGCGGTGTATTACAAGTTTCTGTGTAGGAACAAATGAGGTCATAGATTAGAGGCAACTGGCAGAATTCAGCTAATTAGAATTTATGGTGGTATAGGAGATGCTATGTGCTACTAAGAGGCATCAGGCTACCTTGTGTTAAATGCAGACTGTGTATTTAATTGCAGTCCAGAATCTGACCCAGTAGTTTCTCCTTGATGCAGTCTGTGCTATTACAGATTTCTCTATATTACTATAACTTCAGCTGATGTTCTTTTACTATCTCACCTTCTACTCAGTGTGTTGATGGCTCAGTAATACTGGCACAGGAAGAGGTGGGCTTGCAAGCATTTGCTCTCCAGTTCTGAGCAAAACCTGTGGTAAGAACAAACAAGACAGTTCATGCTTCTGTTTCTGGTTAATGTTTGTGTTGAGCTGCATAAAGGGGGAGACTCATTTCCTAAGAGATATTCAAAGCCTCTTGGCCTCTCCATTTCATGTTAGGAAACACTGAAAGTGGAACTCAGTTCCTCCAGAGCAATACTTTAAAAGATCCTGCTATATAGGAAATGGAAGTTTGTGCAAGGTTTCCAAATGCCTGGGTACTCCTGCTTCAGTCTGTTCCCTGGTGCCAGCTCTGTGATTCAGTGCTGTCCTGAGCAATTCTTGCTTGTTTTTTACATTTGTTCCATTCAGATAATTTAGTTTTTGGCTCCACTGGTTTTCCAGGGAGATGCAGCCTTCTTTTCTGCACTGTGGGGATTGTTGACCAATACACAAGCAATATAGCAATGGGGCTAGTGATTTTTGTCACAAGTCTTTCTAATACTGTCACTACTGTCTCTACTTTGCTATTGCTCTGAGGATGACCTAAAGAACCAGTGATGAAAACCCAAATCCTGCAAAAACACTTAGAATGTTTTAGAGGAGAATCAGGGCCTTTCACCTGACGTGAGAAATTTGGAAACCGTCTTCCAATTGTTGACATTAGAGAGCTGATGATAATTTTGGAAGTAGGTTCAAGTCTGGAATATCTGGAAAAGCAATCAGCTACAATTCTGTATGTGTCCTTTCCAGAAAAACAAATGTGTGCTAGCTGCAGCCAAGGACTGTGAGGTGACTTTGTGGAAAATAGTCTTTTAAAAGCTTGGGGTTTTTCTCCCTTGTTACATTCCTGTAGCTCGCTACTGAAATTCTAGATAGAGCAGTTGCTCTTGCAAGTGATTTTCCTTGTATGTGTCCAAAGGCAAAAGAAAATCATCAGTGGTAGTCGAAGTATTTGAATGGAAGGTTACTTGTTACCTGCAGCTCAGTAATGCCACTAGGATCTTGTGCTCTGTATCTTGAGTAAAAGCTCAGTGAAATATTCACTGGCAAGTTTGCAGGTCCAAGTCATTGATAGTGCTGCTTCTTCCACTTAAGTTTATTCCTGATCCATTTGTGTGAGGTCTGAATACTGCCTGGTCTTGTGTGAGCTCTCTTCCTATACAGTCAGAACATGCAGCCACTACCAGTCCCCTTTTTGGTTAGCAGCTGAATTGAGTCAGAACTGGCAGAAACATCAGCTTTGGTTTGATTTTGTCAAATTTTGTTGAGTCTCCTCTAGATCCACTTTTAAAAATGTCTTTAATTATTTCAATATTTGAGCCAACTTTGGTGAAGGAATTTCACACAGACTAATTGTCCTGTGAATGAATCTTGGAATTTTTGCTATGGTATTTTATCTGAAACCACTCTCATTAGCATAAACAAAGTGTTGTTCGTCTGTCAAAGGTCACCAAAAACCTCAGACTGTACAGGCTGAAGCTTTAGACTCTTTCTGAAAAGTTTCCAGTATCAAGCTTACTTGATTTGTGCACTGAACTGGTAGAGGCACAAATTTTGATCCAGAAATCACAATGCTTCACATCTGCCTCTTACCCAGCAAGGCTGGAGCATAAGCAGAAGAAATTCAGGATTGTCTTTAAAAGCTTGTGTGTATTATTTTGGAAAGGTTTTGGTACCAAAACTGTGCTGAGTGGAAGTTGACTGAATCAGTTCATTCTAAATAACTGAAGAAAAGATAGTGGGGTTTTCAATTATTTTAAATATTATTTTTTTTATTATCCTTTTTGAAGGAAAGGCTGTATTTTACCATTGCTGATATGCACTGATACCTGAAGAGAAGGGGAAAGATGAGAAAATGAAGACTGAGATATGACTTAATTGGTGCCTGACCAGATAAAAACCCATCATAAATCTCAAAACTTAGATGGTACTCATCTTAGCTCAAAGTTTAATTTCATTATTAAATTAAAGAATTTAGTATCACCATTACTGTCCTCCTAGAAATGAAGTACTGCAGTCTTTTGCTTTGGTGGTGGAAGCTAATTCTCCTGCAGTCAGTGAATATAAAGAAACGGAAATCGTGAAATGTGGTTTTCAAGTGAACTGGATGCTTTCCAGGTTTCTCTAATACAGCTGAAGTGAAGACTGTGTGGGAGACCACTGAGTCTCTCAACAGAAGAATTCTAATGGAGCCTGAGATTGTGAGTTTTCTGTTCAGGCAGAACAGAACAACCTTTCAAAGGTTGTCAAGAATAAAACTCAGTTGGGTGCTGCAGGAGACCACAAAATAATTGTTCAAAGTGCCTAACATCGAACTCCTATAAATATAAAGGCATTAAAGGCCAGGTGTCATGCATGCAATCATAGAGCACCGAGAAAACTTTTATGAAGTCTAAACCAAGAGGAAAATCTAGATATTGTAACATTTTGCATGAGTAACACAATTGCATGAGTTTCAATAAGAACAAATGCCGGGTTCTGCACTTTGGCCTCAACAACTGCTGGCAGCATGACAGGCTTGGGGAGGAGTGGCTGGAGAGTTGCTCAGCAGACAGGGACCTGGGGGTGTTGACAGCCAGCTGAACATGAGCCAGCAGAGTGCCCAGGTGGACAAGAAGGCCAATGGCATCCTGGCTGGTACCGGGAATAGTGTTACCAGTAGGAGCAGGGAAGTTCTCTTACCCCTTCACTGGACACTGATGAGGCTGCACCTTGAGTCCTGTGTTCAGTTTTGTGCTCCTCACTACAAGAAGGACACGGAGGTGCTGGGGTGTGTCCAGAGAAGGGCAATGAAGCTGGTGAAGAGTTTAGAGGACAAGTCTTATGAGGAGAGGCTGAGGGAACTGGGGTTGTTTAGCCCAGAGAAAAGGAGGCTGATGGGAGACCTTATTGCTCTCCACAACTACCTGAAAGGAGGGTGTAGAGAGGTAGGGGTCGGTCTCTTTGCCCAAGTAACAAGCAACAGGACAAGAGGAGATGGCTTCAAGTTGCACCAAGGGCAGTTTGGATTGGATATTAGGGAGAATTTATTTACTGAAAGGGTTCTCAGGCATTGGAAGGGGTTGCCCAGGGCAGTGGTGGAGTCCCCATCCCTGGAGGTATTTAAGAGTCATGTAGACATAGTGCTTAGGGACATGGTTTAGTTGTGGACTTGTCAGTGTGAGGTTAATGATTGGACTTGATGATCTTAAAGGTCTTTCCCAGTCTAGGAAATTCTGTGATTTTCTGCTTACGTGGTTCTAAAGATCTTGGATGTGAATGACACTGCAGTAAGAGCCAAAAAAGTGAAACCCAAAAACTCATTCCCAAATTCCCAAATGTCACTAGAAGACCAAAGACTACGTTGGACATCTGAAAACCAGTGAGGACCCACTATGAGTTTTCAGAAAGCTAACATTTACCAGGGCAGGCAGTATCAGATAAACAAGTGAATAGCATTGGTAGTGCAAGAGGGTTTGATGTACAGAAACAGAGAACACTGCAACAATTTTTGCAGAAGCAGGCAAGGTTTATCTCTTGTCATTATATAGAATCATAGAATCTCCTGGTTGGAAAAGACCTCTGAGATCATCGAGTCCAACTGTACCTGTCCGCTACTAAACCAGATCTCTGAGCACCTCATCTACTCATCTTTTAAATACCTCCAGGAATGGGGACTCACGCAACAGTAGTATGCGGACTGGGCACAAAGCTCTCCCATGGATTGGGATGGGAAAGATGCACAGAGCTTCCCTCTCTAAGACTAAGCACAAAGTTTTCCATTTGGGAAACACCTTGGACCCTCACTTTGCAAAAACTCAATTCTGAACAAGCAGTGGGAAGTAATGTCTGAAAACTACCTGAATTTCCAGTGATGACTGTTCTAGTTCAAAAGAAGACTGAATTCAGATATGCAAGATTTTCTTCCAAAGAAAAAAAGGCTGAATGAAAAAAGCAAGAATATAGACCAGTTTCCCAACATCAAATGAGATTTTTTCATTTGTGAAAAATGCAACCACCAAATTCTTTTTTCCTCACTTACTTCTCCAGCTTGTTTCCTCCCACGTCATCAAATCCTTTTATAGATTTCATTAGTCCAGCATCTCCTTCTTTAACAATGTCAGACTCCTTTTCTATGCTAAATAAATACAAATGAATATTAATATATTCTTCTTTTGTTTGACTCCTCTAACTTAGAGCTACAGCAGATGCAGATTTTGTTCACTGTGCTTGTATTCCACTGGAAGGCAAAGGACAACAGTTTTTTCATAGGCTTTAATAACAGTAATTTAGAAACACAGATTAGGTAAGGTAGGCTTCTTGGTGTGAGTGTAGAACAGCTCTATGTCTGCAAACAGAAGATGATCCTGAACAAAAACTCTTTCCAAAATATGTACAAAAATGTGATTGTTTTGTACACCAGAAGTTAAATCTGCAAAGAATCCTTAAATTACTTACTTAAATTACTGTGTGGCATCCTTGTTCTTTTCCCATACAGGAAGCAAAAAGAAAATCCGTAGGTAACACTAAGTAATGCTATTCCTTAAGGCTTTCTTTTGTCATAGCAATATGCAAAATATTTCAAAGCATGACAGACATAATTCTGCCTTAGTTAAGGCAGAAAAGAAATTAATCAAACAAGAGTCAGTCACTCCCAGTAAGAAAAGCATCTTAATCATTTATTTTCCATGCAGTTCAATTCTGTGTTGTTCAGTAATTTTTGATTCATTTTATTTACAATTGGAAGGACCTCCTTGTTCATCTGTGTAGCATTTTTTGGTATCTTATGGTTTCAAATATGAAGAGAGCTTACATTATTTGTAACAACTTCCACAGAGGTGGAATAAAGTTGTTGTGCTCTGAAATATTGTTTATCCAGCCTTCCCAGTGGATCTAAAGAGCCTGAGCTAGTACATCACTTAAAGTCCTGGGGAGAAGTGAAGGACGCAGGAGGAAGTAGTATGTTGTAACTCAGTCGTGGACAACAGGTTTTGTTAAGCTTTGTGGCTCATCCTTTTTCATATTTTGATCAAGCAGGAAAACATACTGGATTGAATTGCACTCTGCTTCTTCCCCCAGCCCCATTCTAGAGGACATGCTTGTGTGTTTTACTTCCACCTGGTTTGCCCCAAACTGGGACTCAGTTTCTTCCCTACCCTTTTCAATTCTGCTAGAGAACTTCTTTTCTGTCTAGTGTAACTAGATATTTCATTCCCATGCTTCAAACTTAATATGGCTGTTCACAATCTGATTTATTCTTAAAGCATTAATTTATTCTTTAATGCTTGTCTTTAATGCCTGTCCACCCTGAAGTAATGTATCTGTAGAAAATTAACTTGATGGTGGAAAAGTTCTGTCCACTGATGTAGAAAGCTTATGCTAAGATGAGTTCTCAATTATTAACAACAATGGAAGTTTGGAAAGGTTATACTGAAAACTTTTCCATTTAGGGTGCTTTAAAGTATCAGGTGGCACTTGTCATAAATTGATGCCACAAGTTGGTAGTACACTTCATTTGATTTAAATCAATTTTACTTTGGTTAGGCTTAAATTAATTAGGATCAGCATTAAGCTGTAGATGCACTTTAACTTAGCAAACAGCTCCAGCATTTCAAGATACTATTTCTTCTTATGTAACGCTGAATGCTCAGTCCACAGCTCTACCAGCAGATCAGAACATGTGAGCACTTACTAATCCACTTCAGCATGAAGTACAGAGGCTTAGCTCAGGATCTGCAGAGATCTACTACAGGCTTGAGGGGGTTTTTTGTCTCACCTTACATATTTAATGAAGTTAGACTGAATGTCAATTTATTCGGTCTTTGCTAAGAATAATAAGATGGTTGAAAGAATAATTTGATTCAATTCAATTTGCTTGTGAATCCAGACTGAAGTTCACACTACTGGCTCAAAATAAGAGGTCTTTTTTTAAAACAAACAAACAAACCAAGATCTGTCTTGTTCAGGAAAACTGTATTATTTTACACTCTTAAAAGCATCCTGAGAGGAAAATATGTAGCAAGAAGATCATTCAGTTATCCTGATTAAAAACATTTGCAGATGTTACTTGAAACTTGTATACAAAAGCCATTTCTTTTGTTACCATTTCTGTAGTTGACATTTTCCTTCTCTTCTCCATATATGAACATGTTTGCAGAAAAACAAAGATCTACAACCAGACCATGTTTTCCCAAGTGGGCTGGAGTGAGAGCAGAAACCTTACTTCAGGTCAGCACCCTGCAGTGGTGTGTTGGGTCAGATCAGCAGCCTAGGGGGCATCTGATGGTGCCCCAGCAAGCTCAGTTACCCTTGCTCCTGGACCTGAATTCTGGAGGTGGTTGCTGCTGCCTAATCTCTCCTGCCCGGCTCTGTCTCCAGGTGGAGCCTGTGGGTGCACTCACATGATGGCTGTGACCACTAGCTTTTAGATTTCATGTCCTGTAACTTCCAGTGAAGTCAGAGCTGATTTCAGGAATATCTAAGTGTAAATGACAGTAGCAGACCGTCTGCTATAGCTGCTTCATCAAGAAAACCACAAGCAAACAAGCTATGAATATTTTTCTTTTAAAAGGTGAAAATACTTCTTTCTACCAGGCAATAAACTGATACAAATCTTCATCCTGTCTAACAATGCACATTAGGAAAGAGATCACAGTGAAAATGAGAAACTAGGCCTACAGAATATACTTTACTAAAAAAAAAAAAAACAAAAAAAAACCAAACCAAAAAAACAGCCTTGCCTTGAATGCAGGATACAGCAAACTACACTCAGAAGTATAAACCCTTCCTCTCCCTTTACAGGGAGGTAGGCCTGGGCTTAGATAGAAATTTTACTTTGCATTGATTTAGGATGGGTAATGATTCCAGCACTCTCCTTCAATGCCCTTCCTTGCTTCTGCCTGCTCATTTGAAAGTGGCAAGTTCTACCATGAGGGTTAACAAAGCTATATCACTGTATTCCAGAGATGTATGAACTTTTCTCTCACATCATTTAAGATACAATAAATCATTAATTTTACTGAGAGAATTGACACTTTTTTTCCTTTAGATTAGGTTAAAAACCCAGATATGGGCAGAAATTTTAAGAACTGTAATGTAAATGCTAATTCAGAATCTTGGTTATTCAGATATCAGGGTCTTGCTAGAGCTCTGGTTTGCAGCAGACAGGAATCCTGGTGTTAGAATTCAGCTTCTAAAGATCTGAGAATAGTCGAGGCTTCTCCAGCACACCTAACTTCTGGAAGTGTACAGCACTTTTAAGTTTGTGACCCTAAAATTAGTAACACTAAATTTTAGTGAGATACATAAATTACTGATACTGGGAGCTTTGCACCTGTTCTCATTATCTGGGTGTTCAAATACATAATGAATAATCAACTTTGTCACTAGTTTTTGAAAACATAAGTTTTGCTGTACAAAATTTGTTGTAATACTATTTTTTAATGCTTTGTACTTTTACTCCTAGGGGTTGTTAATTATACTGTGAGGTTTAAAAAAAAAAATTCCTTAGCATAAAATAGTAATCTTTTTCCCTGAATTATCTCTGAGTGCACTGCTGTGGTGCATTTTAACTCTAAAATGAATTTGTTAAAAAGGGAAGAGAGCACTGGGTAGACACATTTCATTAAATGTCCAATTATATTCATAGCTGGAGCTGTAGTGATTCTTTCCTGACCTTTAACAGAGAAGTTGCTCTCCCAATAATTATAATTGCTTGTTAAACAAACCTAATAGTGCATTACCAGCCTATAAAGAGCTGTTTAAACTTGAGATTCAGGTAGCTCTTTCCAATTGTAGGCACCTCTTTTGTTAAGGCTAATTGAATCATAGAGGTTACTCCACTGTTCTGTAAGAGGAAGCTTTCTTGCTTTGTCATTCACTCAAAATCTTGTTGAACAGTTATGCAGCAACATCTCCAGCTCAGCTGCTGTTTTACTAATTTGTAACAAATGCCACTAAATCTGAGCACTGAAATAATGATAAATAACAGGAAAACCTTGGAATATGAGGGTTTGAATTGTTCAGGAATACTCCCTATTCTCTCTGTGAAAGTTTTTCAGACTATACTAAGTCATCCAGTTGCCTGAACATGGAATAACCCATTTTCACTGAGAATGGGTTCAGATCATAAGGAAAAGGGAAACAGTTCACTGGCAAGATTGCTATGCTGGATAAAAAAAGAGAGGAAGATGTAATGCCAGGGAGGACTGCAAACTAATATTAAGCTTGGAAATTTCAGAACAAAGTACTCCTACTTTTTAGTTAAAACAACAGTAGAGGCTGTGCAGAGCTGCCCTAAGTAATGAGCTTTCAGTTTGCTGATTAAACTAGAAAAAAAATGGATTAAATTAAAAAAAAAAAAAAACAACAAAAAAAACCACAACAGCAAAACAGCCTGAACTTTCAGCTGAATGAGTTTGTTTGAGAAAGTGTTTATTTTGATTTTATGTACCAAGTTGTTTCCTTTTGAAATGAAAACCCATTTCATTCCCTAAATATTCATAGTCCTTTCTCCCACCATTTTTTTTCAAAACAGCTCGATAAATTCAAATTTCCAATAATTTTGACCTGAATCTGTGTCTTTCAGCAAATTAATAATTTTGTGAAAGAATTTCCTCAATGTGCAAGATGAAGCACTGATTCTCCTCTTGTAAGCGGAATGAGAACCTACAGCTGTACTTGTACTGAAATTATATTTAAGAATAATTTCAAAGCTGTACTTGTACTGAAATTATATTTAAGAATAATTTCAAAAAGGTCATGTTCAACAAAGACTAAGAGGCTGTGCTGAGTTAAATGAGGGGTAAACTTGGGTAAGCAATGCAACAGTTCAAAGTTATTAAGCTGGAAAGCTCTACAAAGCCCTTGCTTCTGTGTATGACCACTTTGCGTACCTATAAAATAAGGGGCAAACAGGAATATGTTCAGAAGCTGGTGTTCCCACAGGGAATGGTGAAATGAGCATCCTCTTTGAGGGAGGATGTGGTTTGCAGGTGGCAAAGAGGAACTGGAGATGTGCCAGTGTGAATACCAGTATGGCATTCAAGTTAACTCCATCAACCTCCCAGCCAACTCAAAGTAACACATGCTGCATGCTAATAAACATCATATGGCTTTTCAGTCTGTGCTGGGAAGGGCCAAAGCTGCGACTTCTCAGATAGATGAAGTACTGCTCTAGTATCAGAAGGATGATTGAATTAAGAACATTCATTGTAAAGGCAGAGAAGGGTGGTCAGACACTGGAACAGGTTGCCCAAGGAAGTTGTTGATGCCCCCTCCCTGGAAGTGTTTAAGACCAGGCTGGATGAGGCTTTGAGCAACCTGATCTAGTGGAAGGTGTCCCTGCTGAAGGCGGGGGGATTGGAACTAGATGATCTTTGAGGTCCCTTCCAATCCAAACCATTCTATGATTCTATGATTTCAGAATCACATCAATGTCAGAAGTTAGTTTGGATGGCTGGGAGGGGGGAAGTGGCTGATAAGCTCTTGTCAAGGGGAGATTCAGGCTCATGGAAAGCTCAACAGAAGGACCCTGGAGTGTCTAGATACATCTTCTGCAATGTCTTCAGACAGTTGGCAACAGTGTAGCAGAGAAATGCAGGAAAAAGTTAAAATATCTTGTCAGTAAGACACTGTGTGTATGAAGGTTTCTGGGTTGAGGTTATTTTTTGTCATTTCTTATTTCAATACATAACAGCCACCAGGCCACATGAAATTCCTAAAATAAGATTATAAATTATGTAATTTTACTGTGCTGTCATGTCTGACAGCTTTACTTGTGATGTCACTAGAGGAGCAATAGAAGGAGATGCATGTCTGGAGGGTTTTGGTTCTGTTTGTCAGTAAGTCTTTGCCTTTTTTTGGATTTTAATTATCTGATTAGAACATGTTGTCTAGTATAAATATTTAGGTAGATACTTGGAAAATCTTAAATGTTTGCCAGAAATGTTAGCAGTGGGACCCAGTTATGGTAGAGAAGATACAAAACAAGCACTGAGGAGGTAATCATCACAAATCTCCATTACCAGTCTCTCTAATTACCAGGTTTTTAGCCTCTGTAACTGTAATTGCATATAATCCAGATCAGTCATGCAATGTATAGGAAATAAAAGTAGAATCTTATTGTTAGAGGGACTATGTCAATGTGGATTGTACGTGACAGATACAAAAAAACAAGGAACAGTGGGAACGTAGCAATCCTTCTGCAGGACCTCATCTGATAGCTGTTAATCAGAGAAGGAAACCTAGGGCTGGATTCTTAGGCAGGCTAGACTGAATTGTCTGGACTAGTGTGAGCAGAAGGGATTTATACCAGCTGAGATCTTGTCCCACAAGTCTGAAATTTCACATTTCATTCTTTATAGGATGTCAGAACCCTTCATCTTTTTTTTTTTTTTTTTTTTTTTTTTTTTTAAGGAAATTCTACTGGTTATGTCTGCAGAAAATTAAGCTTGTCTAAGGTCATCAGCTGCTTTTACTACTTCTTAAAAATAAAAAAGCTTACAGTTGACTGTATCCTTAGAGGTACACATTTAGGATGCAGTGTGGTTATCTAGCATCCGGCTGTGGTCTGTAGCTGTGGAAATATTTGTGGAAAACTTTAGCAGAATTCAAGAAAAAGGAGCATATATGTTGTAGTTATGTGAGGGAAATGTGAATCTTCCAGATCTGAAACTATAACATGTACAGCACAGGAGAGCACTCAAAATTCAGGCAAGTAGGATATGAGAGTGTAATAGAAACTATAGGGTGATGTGATCATGAAACAAGCTGTGCTCAGTACACAGCCGGATCACAGCTGCATCAGTCCGGATTCTAATATCTTTGGGCAAGATGCTCAGGAATTACTCACTAAATATAACTGAGTCAAAACATACTTTCTTTCATGCAGTGGCAGTTCTTATACCCAATGTTGTAGGCCTCTGTCTTCAACAATTATCCTGGAGGAAAGAGATTGTGCAGAAGCTAAAGCTTTATACTGTTCCAGTTTGGAAGGACTTAGTATTAAAATCTTACAAACCTTATTTTCCACAGACTCTCCTAATGGCAGTAAAAGGAGTCTAGCAGCCTCTGCAGAGTGGGACTGTTCCAGCACATATGCCTTATGTTTTTCTAGTAACTGTAATACACTGAGGCATGACAATCCATACAGAAAACTCAGCTTTCTGAAATAAGTGTATTTAGGTCAATGTGTCAAAGAAATTAAATTATTTTAGGTTGCAGTTATTTTCGGTGAAGACCTGTTAACAGTGAAAAAGCTTCAAATTGTCAGAGTTGAATAGTGTGTTTGAATCTAAGGTTCTATTGTCATGGACTTTCATTTTTAACTTAAGAAACAAAAATATGAATGCTGAAAATTATTTTAATTCTATTGTTCATTTGGGATATAGAAATAGCTGTATGAAAATCCAATGTGGTGGTTCCCACAGCAACTGTAGTTCCACCATAGAACATACAACAATATTCTTATATTTTCTTCTAAAACTGAAAATGTGCCATTGTCTGTAAAAAACCTGAGTGATTACACATGCATAGGGAGAGTTACATATTTTTGAAGGAACAGTATTACTGAGTTTTGAGCATCTTCATTTCTCATCTATAATTTCCCATTAAGACAGAGTTTTGTACTACTGTATTTCTATAGAACGTGACAACAATTTCTTTTACAGGCACTTATTTTTGTAGTATTTCAGATGTGAAGATCAAAGTGATTAATGGATTCCATTTCAGTCCACAAGCACTAAAGGGAATGCTTCCTTAGATTACTTCTGTAACCAGGTTTAATTAAAACAATTTTTTGTACTTCACAAAATGAGATTCAGATATTTATTTGAATGTAACTATAGTAATTTAATTAAATCATTAGCAATCAAAGAGATGGCATTATTAGTTCAAGCTCACTTTGCGTGTATTTTAGCTTGAGGCAAAGCCATGGGCTAAGTTAAAGACAGGCACCTAATTTTTTTCCATTGTATTAACATAAAATCTTGTGAATATAGCGTATTATTATTGTAGTCTGAGTTAATAGTGAGCTCTAGTGAATTTTTCCCAAGAATGGAGTCCAACGTGCTGGGCCTAAGAGCTGCTTGGAAGAGAGAGCTCGGTGCAGTTTGTAGTTTAAGTAGACAATACAAATAAAGAATATGAAGGAGAACAGGCAAATGCTGCTCCCAGACCTGCTGCTGGTCACAGCATGTCTCCAGATGATCAGGTAATATGCAGTAGCCAGTGTACCCTCCACTAACTCTGTGGCAATTGTGAACCTGCCCTCTTAATTATAAATTAACAACTTTATAGCCATTCATTGTTTCTCTGCCTATGTTTTGTTTAACTCAAAGGTTTGTAATTACTACTAATGTGAAAAGCTTGAGAGTGAGCATCAATGAGGGTGACAGAGCACTGGAACAGGCTGCCCAGGGAGGTTGTGGAGTCTCCTTCTCTGGAGACCATTCAAGACCCACCTGGACGCCTTCCTGTGTAATTTCATTTAGGTTCCTGCTTTGGCAGGGGGATTGGACTAGATGATCTTTTGAGGTCCCTTCCAATCCCTAATATTCTGTAATTCTGTGATTCTGTGTAAATGTGTTGCTTTGTCATCTTCCTTTTTTTCCTGTGTCCTTATGCCACTGAAATGGTCATCTGATTTCCCTGTTATTTTTGGTGCAATGGAACATAAAAATCTGGAGGTGAACTGGACACAAGTAGTAAGTACTTCTAATGAAGAGTAGAAACCTTATTTCCATTAGATGAGCATAAGAGAAAAGGAGAGTGTATCTCTTAGAGATACAGCTTAACAAAATTGTCTCCAGCAGGGCTTTCCAGGACTGTATCATAACAGGAGTGTTGCCTCTTGGTATCTCAGTGCAAAGCCCCAACCCCAACAAAGGCCATGTGTTCCTGCTGTGCACTCAAAATCGCCCCATTTAAAACCGAACCAAATAAATGGTTATTAGGCTACAGAAGAGTCCCAAGAGAATATGCAATTTTTGTACTGCCACAGTGCAACCCTAATTAGTGTTATAAAATGTGCTGTCTTTGAGGTGGGCGAGCAGGCAAAGACATTTAAGAGACAGGGATGGGAGCCAGAAACCAAATTGCAAAGTATTAGTGTGCTAGTGTGGGAATGATAAGAAGAGGGTTCTCTTAAAAGCTGGAAGGACCCATAGGGAGAATTGGGACACTTGGCTGTGGAGATCTTGGGCATGAGTGTAATATGCTGCCCGTTTATTCTAGTTCTCTCATTTGCAATTTATGAATAGATGAAAAGAGCAACTAAAAACAAAAGTGCAATTGCCTTTTTCAGTTTTCATTAGCATTCTCCTCTTGAACAGATGGGGCTTCACTGGATATTCTTATGTTAAGTTTTGTTCTGTTCTGGGCAATATTGTGTTATTTTAATTATTTAATGGACTTAACTTTATAGACAAGAGTATCTGAATTATGAACAAAAAGCTTAGACTGAGGAGAAAAACATTTTTTTCATGTCAACTTAAAATTCACCTGGATTTTTCTGATTTTTTTTTTCTGATTTTTCTTGTCATCCTGAAACTAAGGCCATGTTTAGAAAAATATTCACTGTGGTTTATAGACCACATCTGCTCTGAGACCAGTCTCACCCCTATTAAGTTTCGTTACCAGTTTAAAATTCAACTCATGTTTACTAAAGTGGTTGCTGAGATTTACAGACATAGAATGTGTCTGCAAACTCTGCACCAGCTCTACCATCTTCAGGTGCACGTGCTGCTTTACATTTTATATTTTGCTGTTTGATCTATAGGCAGGAGGAAAACTCAAGGATTAAGATAGATCAGAAGTAAATTTTAACTCCTCTTTTTTTTTTTTCCTGTTTTTTGTTTGGTCTAATTGCAGTTATTTGCATTCACATGGCATAATGTCACTGGGTGAAAAGTTCTTTGTGTTGTCATAACAGGTGTAACTTTTAAATAAATACTTATTCTCAAAAAAGCAGAAAAGTTCTAGAAAACCAAAACTACGTTTGTCAAATATTTTCTTTAAGAAAGTAAGTGGGAATTCTAAAATTTTAGACTGAAACGTTTCATTCTGGAGCTGACAAAATGATTTTAACAGTTGAGATGTCATTTGAATGTGTGATTTAAGTAATATTAGTAGGTTAATGAGGCTCTAAATTTATAAGGAAAACAGCTAATTTTGAATCAAATTACCTTTTTTAACTGTCTTCCTTTTATTGGGAGCATCTGAAATGTTTAATGTTGAATCAAATTTCTTTCAGAGATTTTTTTTTTCTTTCAGCTATCAAACCAAAAAAATCATTCTCTCAGAGAGCAGGTAGATGTGATAACCGTAGACTCTTTGCTGTTGGGAAGGCAGAGTGAGAAAGAGTCAGAAAGAAAAATACATTTTCCTTCCTCATTTTTCTTGTTATGGTTTGACCTTTGTGCTTCCTGCAGCCCCATTTTGTGGAGCAAATGTTTCATCATCATAGGATCTGTTCTGTCAGTTACACCAAACATTGGCTTCCCTTAAAAAATCATGACAGGCATCCATAATTGGAAATATATGATAAAAAGAAAACAAACTAGTACCATACCAGAGGTTTACAAAGATACTTGACTGAAACTTGTCAAAGTAAATGCAGGTGGTATGCAGAAGGCAGGATTTGGGACAAGGTGATCATTAGTCACTGTTTTACTAATAGACATTTTCTGGAAAGGACAAATCTTGAAATTTGTTTAGACTCTAGAGGGGGAAGAGTAGGAAGGTAGTTTTGAAAGAATTAAAAGTAATTCTGTCTTGGGGCAAGTGGTTGGAAGGCAGGTATCAGTCTCCTCAGGCAGCACAGGATCACTGATACATGAAAATACGTGCAGTGTAGATCTCGGTGTGCTCAGCAAACTACTCTTTCTATTGCTGATGCCATTTTCCAATTTTAATTATAGAGGCTAGCTTTCTTGCTGTAATCAAGCAAGAACCTTCAAAGAGATTAGAAATGTGTAAAGAATGTGTAGAGAAATGCTAGAAGCTAAAATATTTCAGACCTTGCTGGCTTCTGTGTGTCTTGGGAAGTGGGTGAACGGCTGTTTTGGCTGCTAGCCAAGGGCTAGCCCAGTGAAGCTATCACAATACTGTTCTTTTGTTTTACTTCTTTCCCATCTAACTTGATGTAGCATTAGGTTGTCTGTTTCTCTCATCTCCCTCTCTTCTTGTCATTCCTTCTGCCACTTCTGAGCTAACTTTCCCCTGGTCTCCCTTCAGCATCCTTTCCCTGTATGACTAATTTTGTTTTCTTACACTGTTGTTCACCTTTTTGAAACTAACGCAGCATAGTCCGCCACTCCACTGCTCTCAAAGAGAAAGTATTTGCTTTTTTAAACATTTTTGAGAATGGAAGAGGGAGAGAAGGTTAATAATCAGAAAAAAAATTAATAAAATATCAAACAGATAGTTAAAAACAAAAGTTGGAAAGCAGCAGGCAGATCTTTAAGTCAAGAAAAGACTTGGATGAAATGGAATACATGATCTTGCCAGTGTTTACTAAAAATGAGACCAAGAACAGATACACGGAGCCAAACCGAAGTTCCACCTAGCCCAGACTATAGCTCAGGAGCTTCCTGAGGCAAAAGTGGTTTTCTGTATCTTTAGTTAACCCTCAGTGGATTTTTCTCCACTGAACTTGTCTCATCTCTCTTTAGAGGGCATTTAGCATGCATAGCATCTGTTACCTTTTGAACCAAATCAGGATCCCAATGCTTCTCTCTTGCTCCTCTTCCCTGCTCCACTCTTGATCTTTGCACTATTTAAGGACCTCTTTCCCAGCCAGCTGAGAGCCTGCATCTCTTGCCAGTTTTAATGAGAATTTGAGGAGCAGTCAGGAAGCTCAGCAATTCAAAAGAAATTCTAATGAAAGAATAACTTGAGAGTTTAATAATTTTCTCTCTGCCACTGTGCACAGTTCTAAGATATTTAAAAAAAAAAAAGAAAAAATAAAAAAAGCAGCCCTTTAAAAAGCTTTTTTTTTTTTAAAAAGAAACTTTGGGAAAACTCATATCCTCTCTCTGCAGTGACTGAAATGAGAAGTGTCCCAGGCACTTCATATAGGGGCTGCCTCCAGATAAAGGTGATTTTTAACTTAGTGTAATTTGAATAATGGGTAAATGGCATGAACTGCCCTCACTCCAAATGATTACTGGACCTAAGAGTAAAATGTGGTTCACTGGTTTTCAATCCCTCTTTTCTATCTGGTATTTTAATGGCAAATGTCTGGTTTACATTTCTGGAGCCTCCCTTCTGACCTGCACTGTTCTGTGTCCAACTCTCTTGTTTCATTTTCCAGTCTGCCAGCATGCAGGCTTTCTTCATGAGCTGTGTGTCTCTCCTGAGAGGCATGTGGCCAGCACAGGTCCCCCAAACTTTAGTGGCCATCTTCCTTGTCACATTATTTTAATCTAGTTATTTTTTATCATTGTTATCTAGTTATATTTTTATCATTTTATCATTTTTATCATTTTATCATTGATTAAACATCAATGAGCTAAAGTTTCTCGGGGGGTCTGTGTGGGTCCCAGGGTGTCTTTGAAGAATTACCACTGCCTCTGTTGGCCACAAATATGTTCTCAGTATGAAGCTATGGAAGAGTTGTTTTAATTCTGGATGCAAGGTCTTTTCTGCTGGAAATCTGGTATAGGCTGCCAGCAAAAAAGACAGAAATTAGGAATTCCCAGACTGTTCAAACCATATTACAAATCTAGCCTCTTCAGCTATATTCTTGGCATTCTTCCTTACTGTAAAAAGTGTGTGAACATCTTGTCATACTCACTAAACCAGGACTTTGAGAAACATACTGGAATATTCATCAAGGGAAACCATGTAACTTGAAAATATGAACATCTTGAATAAATCATTTGTTTTTGAAAGAGGTGGAATAAAACTCTCTTTCATCTCTTGTAGTCATTTTATTAATATGGTTATTTTTTTGCCCTTCATAATGAAAGGGAGTGGGTTTTTTAGCTTTACATTGTATTCAATTTACCCTGTAGATTTGGGACAATTTTAGTCTTAGTTTGAAATGTGGTGTAGGTACCATTCACAATGAAATTATGTTAATAAGTATATCTTTATTAAAGATCTATATAAAATAAAAGGGAGGCTAGCTGATCCTTCTTCTTCTACTTTAAATCCAGAAAAATAACACAGATAACTGCTATGGTAACCAGAACCGAGTACCCTACTAAGACTAAAGTTTATACTGATCCTCCTGTTTCTTTACCTTGTTTGTGGCTGTTGAATTTCACGAATGTAAAGATTTCAGATGAGTGCCTCACAGCCAGGGTAACCCTTTGGTTTTAAAAGAAAAAAAAAATTAAAAAATTAAATGTTTTCATAGTTTTGCATGGGAGTGAAATGACTTCTTTAACATGTTTTTTGGATAGTTTTCCTGCCTTGGTTTTCCTGTTCACAACTCTTTCTTTGTAGCCCTCTTTGACTCAGTGAATATTTAATTATCTACCCAAAATGAAACAGTTCCAGCAGGCGAGACAGACTCTGTGAAGTCTATTATTAATATTATAACTTCCTTTTACAAAAATACATTGAAGTTAGAATTCTGATACCAAAATGTGCTTGACCGTGACTCACAAAGGTGTGATATTTCTCTGTCAAATGCCTGTTATCCATTTTCTGTCCCCTGCTAGCTTTCACCAGCTAAAGTCCTTTTGCAGAAGAGAATAATTTTTATTCGTGTTCCTATATGGAAATAGACCGTTTAATCTGTCCTTGAGATTAATCACGTTATGTTGCTAAGTGCCATGTCACAGACAGAAGTAAGAGCCTCTACATGGTAAGGAAAATTGTGTGAATTCATGTTCAAAACACTGACCCAAACAGAAGGGGATCTGAACCTTTCTTTCCCATGTTCTTTTACACCAGGCTATTACTTAAAGGGAAAATTGTAGTTTTGGAGAGCTTGCATTTTCCAGAGGAAAAAAGTTCCATTGGAAACAGAAATTCCATATTAGTTCTCTTAGCAGTTAGCATAGAAAGCCTAATAAAAGTATTTTCTAGGTTTAAAGGAGAGTGGTTGAATATTTCCCTCAAGATATATTTGCTTGGTAGGTTACCTACATGAGTGGAAGCTTTTCCTTACTGGTGCTTTCCAGTCAACCACTGATCTAAGCTTCTTTGGATGTGACTATTCACATTTTTAATATAGAAGCTGATGAAACTTAGAGAAGTATGTTTTGATTATTTTTTTTTAATTTTATATTCTCTGCTATGTCTATTCAGGCTCTTTTCCAACTCTTGTCATGCACAATTGGAATAACTCCAAGTGGAAGACAATAATACAACTACTACCATCTAAATGTAGCTTCCTTATTTAAGGGGTTTGTCCCTCATGTTCCCCATGTTGTTTCAGCATTTAATAGGCCCAGAGTGTCTCAGTAGGCTCCTGGCCAGCGTTGTCCTCTGCAAAATGCATTACTAACTAGCAAATAGAAGTGTATTAACTTAGGACTCTCAACTTCCTCACTCAAGAATCCAACTTGAGCAACTGAGGTTAGTCTGTGCAAATACCCCACAATCATGGCCTTCCTGCTGCTCCACAAGAGAGTCCATGTTCAGCTCCAGAACATACAGCAAGAAAATGTAGCAGCCCCCTGATCATTTTGGTGGCCCTCCTAGAACTCACTTCATCAGTGTATTTGATTTGCTGTGATGGCCCTGTTAACAACCAGCCAGCTGCAGATAACAAGTCTAGCTCATTGTGGTATGTCCACCTTACTTGCTACAATATATATGTGCCTTTAATATTGTCATATAGTCACTAGTAAAGATGTCTGTATCTGACAGCTGCTCGCTTGAGTTGTTGGAAGAAGGGAAGCCAAAGAAGGAAAGACATCAGCTCTGGCTTCATTCCTTTAGCATACCCTGGTCCCATGCTCTGTCAGGAATAGGCAGTATTGGAAGTGGACCTGCTCCTTAGAGGAGCTTGTATCTTTCTGTGTTTGTCTTGCTTTTACTCGGGTGTCAGTGCTGTAACACGGCTGTGTAAACTCTTGGATAGCATGGTGCATGGCTGCTCTGGATACCACTTGTTTATTAGGACAGGGGCTGTGCCAATGTTCCTATAAAATACTGTTGGCGAGTTGCTCCGTATTTTGATAGTAGAGAAGCATGAGCCACTAAGTCTTGACTTTTTGCCTTGCAGTTGGAATTTCTTTTGCCCACTGGCTTTATTGCTAGCACAGCAGTGCAGAAATGATCACTTCAGAGGAGGATATGATGCAGACAGAGGAGAAATTGTGAAAAGGAAGGTGCTGTTATCTGTACCAGCATAGTTATGTTTAAATTTTTTTAGGTAGCCTGTTGATTGGCTTAAACTAGGAAGACCACTAAAACTTTTATCACCTGAAATTTCTTTGTATGGAGAAGTATCTGCCTTTGGCCAGTTGCACAAGATAATTTCTTGCAATGGCATTGCTTTCAGTTTGCAAGATATCTGTGCTGCCCATTGAAGCACGATACTTTGGAAAGGGAGTAACTCAGTACCTTCAGAGGAGGGGTAACATTCTCCTCAGCACTGAGTATTCCTGTTATGGAATACAAATGAAGGTTTACAGCTGGTCATTCAGTAAAGCTTATTAGAGTGAGCTTCATTAGCTCTTTTGTATGATTTTGCTAAAGGCTAAGCAGTATTCTTTATGTCTTTGTTACTTTTTGCGTATGCTTGTATGCAGTCTAAATATAGGAACCTACAGAGATGCAATTGGTTACAGAAGACACAGCTGTGGAGTTATTTACAATCAAATTAGAGAAAAAGAACAATTGAAGGGAACAGACCCCCACTAATAACTGCTGGGAGCTTTGATTGAAATACTGTTTTTTCTTATATCCAAATGTATCATCAAGAGAGAAACAATTCTGTATGGTGGCTTTATTATTGGAATACTAGATTATGTTGTTTTTTCATTGCCAAAATTTACTTTTTGTCTATGTTGTTCACCATTTTATACAACTACTGTCTCATATTAATCTACTGCTTTTATTTTTTAAATTTTCTTTCTCTCATAAATTGCTAGATTCCACTGTGGTACTCTAAAGAGAAAAGAATCCAAATGTAGCATCCCTCTTCCTTAATGAAAACCAAACTGCAGAGGTGGTACCACAGAAAAGAAAAGAAACGTCACTTTCCCAAATCAGTGATGTCATTCCATCATGTCACTGGCTGGTGAAGAGGCTCAAAAAGTAACAAAAAACCCAAGCAAACAACAACAACAAAAAAGAATTTCTGGGTGTATGGTTAATTTAAGTCCACCTTCTTGTTAAGTCTGTTCAGCAAAATTCTCTCAGATACCTCTTTATCACCATGTTGACTTCATGCACATTTTGTCACGTTAGTGTCCTGTGGTGCTCCTGTCGTTTCACAGGAGCACCACAGTTCAGGTTGTATTTAACGCTCTGCTGCAACCTACTGATGGTCTGAAGAACTACGGATTAGGCAATCCTCCATACTGGGCTTATTCCCTCCTCAGCCCCACCCAAGCATAAAGTTTAAAATAATGTAAACACTCAATTTTCAGCACTTGTATCATCATTGTTTGGAGAGTAATGCTCTTCTATTTTGGCATTTTTACATTTGCAAGTTTCTTATAATGCAAACTTAAAATGAGTTACAGGTTCTGAAAATGGCTGTCAAGTTTGATGAGCACAGCAGGATGAACAGATTGTAAAGTCACTAACATGACGAATTGTTTCCTTCACTGTTACATTCTTTTCAGAGCTTCAGTAAGTTGTCTGAATTTATGCAGAATGATTAATAAAATCAGTTTTGATAATGATTAGTAAGCACTCACTGTTCAGGAGCAACTTGTTCTATTAAGCTACCGAGAATCATAATATGCACAGAAGGTAGCAGAGCTTTTCTCTAATAAGATGCCGTAATACCAAGGTGCTGGGACTTTTACTTGTTCTAACATGGCAATTGCTATGTGACCCTGTTAGCAGTTTGTCTTCAAAAAGCTGTGCAAATATAAACTGGAATTCTCAAAAGCTGCTAAGACTTGTTAGTTTTTGTAGAAATGGGGAACCCAACATTGAGCCTGGCCAGAGAGACAAGATGATAACTGTCATAGCTGTATAGCTGAAATGAAAGGTACTTTAAAAATATGACTGGTAAATGTTAGGATAAGACTAAGAAGCAGGACGTCTGTCAAAGGTCTACTGCAGACACCTGTACAAAGATGATAGGTAGATGGGGAAATACTCAAATTCAACTTTCAAAATTATACTATATGTGCTGTTAGGTCCAGGTGATGGTGGGTGCTGGAGTGTGTGTTTATAAGGAAAAACATGTAGAAGGATGATTGAATAAGTGGAAAGGGGACTTGGTACTTTGGATCTTCCCCCCCAGGTAGTTGTACTTTATGGTGTGCTTTTCAATGACTAGACCAGCAGTCCTGTGCATCTTTACATACTATCTGCACATGGTACCTGGCTGGAGTCCATCCCTGAATCAAGGCTCCCCCTAGTAGAGAAAGAAGCAATTGATGACAGGGCAGACTCTGCAGAGTTAATTGGTCATGGGCTGTGGGTTATGGCCACACTTGGAAGTCCTTGGGACCACACTCGCATGTCCCCGTGGGAGATGCAGGGCCTGGCAGGAGGTAGTGACTCACAGCCAGTGTTTCTGCAAGTCTCGTTGGATGCCAGTCTGCAAGTCACCAAGTTGGTCTTCATCCTCATTGCTACTGGAGGGTAATCACACATTCCCAGGATCAGCCTAGAACACCAGTTACTGTTCAAAATGAGATCAGCGTTAGTCAAAGGATCTGGGGAGGCTCACAGTCTCCCAGAAGCTGTCCCAGTGTACTTCTTTGGGATTTTAGCATTTAAAACAGTTCCCAAATTACAGACTAAGAAATTGATTCCAGAGGGTGCCATGCTTTCTGGTTCAGTGTACTTGAGCAAGAGCTGAGGGAAAAAAAACTAGTGTAAAAAAACTTGGAAAGGTAAGTGTTGTTCTCATGTTGGGTGTTCTGACTTCACCAGCCTACTGAGCCACCTCCAAGTTCAAGTCTCAGACCTTAAGAGGGAGCTCATAAGTACTCTATTGACTTTTCATTATGTTCTTTATATTCAAACTAAAAAAATTCCTCATTTTAGGGGCACACAAGTTACTAATCTGAGCTGGAGGTCTTTGCCCCATGTCTAATTTTTACATGTTAAATCAAACCACAGTTCTATCAAATAATGCCTGTCTTTGTGTGAAGACCTCTGGAATAGCAGAACCATATCTGGAGCTGACTTATGTTCCTGCACGCTCAGCATTAGTCGGAGAATGAGAACATGCTTCTGTATTTCTTATAACAGGCATCAGAAAAGAAATAGGGAAGAAGCATTTTGAGGTTTAGCCTGAAAGGAGAATCTAGCAGTCTGCCTCCACACCAGAGAGGGGACACAGGCGCTTCCCTCCACTGTTCCTTACCTGCACTAGTTTTCCCTGATCATTGGGTTCGTCAGAGATGAGGATGTTCAGCATTTCATACAGGACCAACTCACCATCTCAGGACTTAGTGCTCATGCGCAGTGACTTACCAGTCACCTCACACCGATCAGACCTCACTGCCAGGCTAGCAGTGATTTCCCAGTGAGAGCCCTATGGGATAGGTTTACTATTAGTTGGTGTGTGGCTCAGCCCACACCCTGACCCCACTTGAGATACATCATATAACCTTATTCCTTTCCTGAAGACTGCCTTCAAGTGACCAAAGCCGCAGCCTGTGCCTGTCTGAGAAGTTGTATTAAGAAGCTGTCTGTCTGGCATTGTGTTAAGTGTGGAAAGCAGTTAAGTTGCAAGGTAACATAAAGGAAGTGGTTTATGGACCACGTGCTCCGAGGAGAGATCTCATGTGACTGTAGCTGCAGAACCACTGTGGGTCTGGAAGGCAGCCAGGGGGTTTCAGGACATGCTTGAAATGTCCTGTTCTTCTCACAGTACTGCCACCTGCTTCCATGTCTGAGCCTGAGATGTTCTCTGTTAGTTTTGGTAACCATAACCAAACCAGAGTAAACCAGTTATTTCCCTTTAGGATCTCTAAGTGTCTGTTCTGCACAGAATGGTCTAGAGTATGAAAAGCTCCTGAAGGGGAATGATTTGGAAGCAGAAGCTCACTAGGCTGTAAGGACAACTAGGAGACAGAGGTATGAAATATGTATTGGTGCTGGGGAGTGGGAGCCTCTCCATGATAATCTCTAAAGGGAAGATGATGCTTTTATTTAACACTGGCAATGGAAGATGGATTATCTGAAGACTTGGAGGAAATTGTGTGAGGAGATGAGTTAAGAGCTATTAATCAACAAGGTCTGCTAAATTGAAACAAATGCAATCCAATATACTTCAGACTGTCCTGGGCACCAGAACACTTACACAGATTGGGATCACAAGAAAATAATTTATTCTGGAGAAGTTTCAACCCAGGAGGAAATTATAAGCATATGTTTTGGGGCAGCTGTAACCTAAAGCGTTGTGGAATATGATTCTTACTAATTAATATTGCAAAAGCAAGGACACCAGCATCTGCAGTGCTACCTTTAGGATATTAACAAATTACTCTTAGTAACAGGAGTACTCCTAGATAACAGAGGACTTTAAGCCTGATGCTGGCAAATTAATTATTGGATCAGAGAGAGTGTCCTGCTGGTTAGACAAAACGGCTGAATAGAAATAGGATAGACAATGTATTCTATGGATGGAAAATATATTAGAAGAATGTAAAACATATGGAAAGCATTTTTAAGACTGTGAAGGGGGAAAATCACTGGATCAGACTTGTGGAATCTGAAGTAAGAAATGTACTCTGTGAAGCATGGAAGTTTTGAAGCTAAAGAGAGATCTTAAAATTCATGTTCTATGCCTTTGTTCTTTCCTTCCTTTCTTCACTTCCTTATAAAATAACTGTTCTTATGGGAACCCTCAAGTCACAGCCAGGCACAGAGTAGTGCCAGCCCACAGCTGCAGCGGTGCTGAGCGTCACTGCCATCCTACTTCTGAAGGCGATAGGACTTCT
>NW_010294535.1:45097-60475 GCF_000700745.2 Antrostomus carolinensis
CCAACCAATCTGATCTGTGTATTTTGCTAGCAAAATTATGTATTACTTTGACTTCTGCTGAAGAGCTGAGAGAGGGATAGAATTTAAGTTTGGAAATAGGTAGAAATTAAAGTTTGTGAAAGAAAAGAGTACCTGCAAATAGGAGTCAAAATGTCCTGTAAATGCAAAGCTGGTGGATAGACTGTTTGGCAATGGCTTACACATTCCTGAAGAATATGCAGCAAATCTGGCACAGTTGCATTTTCTAGGGCACTGACTGTAGATAAATATTCTAATGTTTGCCATTCTGAAAAAGCAGTTGTGATACTACAGACCATTGTCTCTTTCCCATCTTTTCTCTTGAAAACAGTGTGCCAAGTAATTTACAATTTCTGGCTGTTTGGGGGCTGCTGAGAGTTAAGAGGAGGTGGCACTGCTGGGCCTGTTAAATCCAAGTCAGTGGGCTCTTTCCTGGATGGGCTGCTAACAACCATCAGCTGGGTGTTAACACAGTGGGAATTTAAAACTGCTTCCCAAAAAGGGATTTGCCACACAGCATGCAACCAGGTGGAGCTCAGGTGATTTAAGTGCAACCTTATGATCCTGCAAACCCTGCCAAACTGCTGCCTAAGCAACACAGCCAGCCCTGCTCAATTTGGTAGTGCCCTGCGTGTCTAACGTGTTTCTCGGAGCACACAGAGTGCGTGTTGATAGCAGCAGGCTCACTTGTGCCTCTTTGTTTCAAGATACATTTCTTAAGTAAAAGGTGTGCAGGAACCCCTTGTCCTAAACCGTCCTCTTTAAACCACTTGGCCTTTTGGTATTCTGCATTTGGACTGATTATGTAGAAGATACTGATTAGAACAGTTTTTTGCCCTTCTTGAGAGATTTCAAACCCATGTTTCCCATTCCTTTGGCTATATTGTAAGGAGCAGGAACTCCTCTGTCTCTTCAGTGAAGCCCCACCACTGTACAAAAATAATTCAGATCTCTGTGGAAATACAGAAAGAGAACACACACAAAAAAAGAGTGAACATATCCTTGTATTTTGGCATTCTGCAAGAATACTGAAGTAGTACAGCTATGTTTTTAACTGCATTTTTTATCTGATCCAAAGTCATTCAGTAGAATTTCCAATAAAAATCCATGCCAAGGCTGGAACCCCAAACCAAATTTCCTGCCTTCAAGTCTTCCCTTCATACCTGAAAGTACTGCATTCTGATATGGACCATTTGGGAAAGTAATTTCCTGCTTATTTTTTCATATACATGCATTTAAGAGGAGATGCATCTTGAAGAACAAGATACACTTGTTTTTAACCTGTTAATATTATTTTCTGACTTAAATACTGATGTTTCTGTTGCAGGTGTGTGCATGTGGCACTTGTGTTTATGTGTATGTATCTTCAGAACTTTACAGAAAGTTTGAAAACATCAGCTGAGAAGGCAATTTGTTGTATCCATAGGGACAGCCAGTTTAAATACTATAATAAACAATATGCAGGGTTAAATATAGACTAAAAGTCAATCATAATTGTAAGTAAGCAAAGACTTGGAGGAAGTGGGGTACCATGACTAATATGTGGTATCTAGTATAAAACTAGAAATGAAAAATGTCACGTTCTCACCAGCAAGATGATACCAACAGTGCTAATTTACTGAATGATATGCTGAGTTTAACATGAGATAAAGAATCCTGGAATGTTCCAAATTCTAACTAGTCTGACTTTTTGCCACTGATATTAAATGAAAATGATGTAAAATTTTGAAGTGTGTGATATATCTGTTTGAAAAGCTTTCTCTGAGAAGAGCTCTTAAACTTTTATTTATTTCCAGCATATTGTATATTACTTTACACTCCAATGTTTGTGTTGCCTGTAGGACAACTCTTGAATGTTACTGTCCTGTATATACATAACGACAATGTTTGTGGGAGGGGCGTATATTTTTTTAGGCTCTGACTTAAAATCCTTGATCTTCAAAAACTCATGCCCAGGCATAGCTAAATGTTACATTACTGGAACACACATGTATAAACACTGATCTCTATCATGCCTCTACAAACTGGATGTAGTTCTCTGGCAGGGTAACTATGTGCGTATATAAATCATATGGTGGAAAATCTTTGGAAAACAGATGATACTCTCTTGGTGGAGCAGTACAGGATCTCACCCTTCATTTAACTGTGCAAGAGTCCTGTATTTGCTATCTTTCTGTCATAATTCTGAATTTTCCATTGTTAATAGAAGTTGGCTCACTCTAGGCCTTTTGTTGTCCTATTGCCCTCATCTTCCAACAGAACTCTTCTTGCTAGTATAGAAATCCTCAACCAGCATATTAAATCCCACTGTTTTCCAGACACAGAAATACAGTGTCTCTAGGAATCTGAAAGCGTGTTAACTTGAAGCATTGTTATGATCAATGCTTTACCTCTTGATTAGGTGGCCTGTCCTAGACTCCTTTCAGCTATTCCCTGTGCTATTCCCACTTGGGCAAATCCAGTGCTAGTGACAAACTCTCTGGAAAAAGAGAGTATGCAGTGGTCTCAATAAGAGACATGCTCAGTTTTCATTGTAAAGTAGACAGACTTTGACCTTAACAAGAATGTAACAAACTTGTCTTTGTTCCTTGATGCTGTTCTTTAAAACAGTTCCACGGGAATTGTTTTGTCTATTGCTGTATCTCCTTCATTAGCTACTTTGGATAGGTACATCACTGATTAGATGTTTCTGCCCATTTTACTACTTTGAACCTGTGCCTAACTCTCTTCCCCCTTCCAGGCCTCTGCTTCTCCTCTGAACCATCACCCTGCATTGTGTTGGGAAGGGTATGGATCTGACTGGCTTTTATTGTTACTTGAAATTCCTCACTCTGTTTCAAAATGCTGATTTATTGAAGTGTCTACCAAATGAGACAAAGAAGGCACAGCATAAAAATCTCACTGACCAACTATGGGATCTGACACCCCTTAAAGTTGAAGTACCTGGCTGCTACTTCCCCACAAAACTAAAATTCATAAGATTCTGACTTTGCTAGTATCCTGCTGCTGTCTACACTTATACCAGTGCCCTAAGTCTTCACATTTTGGCTTCCTGAGATGCCCCAGAGTATCTCATTATAGGCAGTATTAAGTACTAGCACACAAAATTAATGCTTAAACCCTTTTAGGATTCACAGTCTGATACTTTCCAAGTCTGCCTGACAGATTGGGGCAGGGTTGCTGTGGAGAACACCCCTCAACAGTGAAAGGAAATAGCATGCACGCCTTATCCAGCAGCTCGGTGATGAGGGCACTCATTTGAAACGCTGGAGTTAGATCAGCTTATTGTTTAGGTGAGTTCATCTGAATCCCTTTCTCCCAGGATAAGGGCCTTGACCTCTGGCTATGGGGTTGAGGTACCCAGCCTACAGACTGGCGTGCCTGCAGCACACCAAGACATAGCAGCCAGTCTGCAGCACCCTTCCACTTTTCCAGAGGGTTCTTCAGTCCCTTATTACTATGTGACTGTGTGTCTGTCCCTTAAAAGCTGGGGGGTTCTGGAGCTGCAGTTGGGCATGGGCTGGTCACGGGACATGGGAGAGGTGGGAGTATATGACCTCAAGTCTATTTCGCTGCTGCAATGGAAAGCTGGAATACTGTTGCCTTCTTGGTGTGTGCAGCAATCAAAGTTTGAGACAGAGAGGGTATGAAAAACTAGAGGTACTGGTAGTTACCTAGAAGAGGAGAGGCATATAAATCTGTGAGGTCTTTTGCATCTTGTTTCTTCTCTGTGCACTGCGCAACCCAGATTGCCTAAGCAATAGATTTCTCAAAATGTTTGCATTCAGACAGTGAAATTTTCCTTTTTGATGGACCAACTGGCCTTCCAGAGCAGGGTTGTGCTGTATCTGATATGAGTCATACTCTTAACCCATTCCCACATGACATTCTTATAAACAGCCTAGTCTAGATGAAATCATCATTAGCTGAGTATAGAACCAGTTGAAAACTCTCTGAAGGTTAGGTATCCACTGGTTTGCTACAACAGGAGGAAATTTCAAGAGAGAGCTATCCTCAGCTTCACTCTAATGAATATTTTCAACTAGTGACATAAGAGCAGAACAAAGATCATCTATTAACAGATGAGGCTGTGCAGGGAAGGGTTGCAAATGCTTTGATGCAGAAGGTAACAGTATTCAGAAATCTAAGACATGGTCTGACATTCACCACTGGACATTCAGTCCAGGTCCAAAGCATTGCATTTTGGAGAAATCAGATGCACAAATACAAATACATCTTTCTGCTTCTAGCCAAGCAGCAGAAAGATGCAAGAGTGTCTGGCACCAAGATAGGAACACCAAGATGGTAATGTTACTGTAAAGGCAAATCTCTTAGTGATCAGAAAAACTAGAGAGTTTAGTCCAGGGAGAAGAGAGAGCAGAACGTATATGGAGGAGAGGGTCATAATACCAAGCCTTGGAGATACCCTTGACCCTGCCTCCGAAAAGGAAGGTAACCTAGATGGACTCCCCTATGACCGTACGTGTCTTTTCTACATTAAGACTTCCTTACCTAACCTGAGGCAAGTTGAGGAAAAAAGAGAGAATGTAAAATTGAATAAATAACAAGTGAATTGGGTTTTTTGTGTTAATGGATTATTAATATTCTTTCTGGTTTAATCATCTAATTGTAAATTAGCTCTATAGGTGGGAAACCATTTACAGGGGCAGATTTTATCTCCCACCTGTGACTAATCAGCTGGCCAAAACTCAAGTGTCGCCACCCCAAGTGAAATCTGGGTAGGGAGAGATCTTTAAAGAGGGACTTTATAGTGTGAGCCTATGGAGAAGAGATAGACTGGTAATATCCATGCTTTTGTTTATGGCATGTTATGCCTGATTTGCATGCATCATTCCACTTCTATATAAGTGTAATGTGTTGAGAAATTGTGCCTAGAAGTTTTAAGCTGTTGGGGTCCACATAAAAACAACATTTAAGGATGCAGTCAGGGACTCCCTGCGTGTTAAACTGGGAATTCAGAGAACTATAATTATTAATGTGCCATTAGTGATAAATAATTACATTCTAGTCATAAAAGTAATCTTGATGTTAGCCCCTGATGCTTTTGCTATTATCTCTCAAAGGAGCTATTGAGTGTCACACATCCGTGTCATCTTATGGCTGAGTAAGGAGAAAATGTCTTGTTCCAAAGAAAAGTTGAAGAAATGGACTTAAGGAAGACCAAGCAGCTCAGAAGACAGAGCAGCAGTCTAATTGTGAAGGGCCCAGAGGCACAGACAAAGCCACCTGGGCAGCTTACCATGCAGGCAGATGCTGATGCTAGAGGCTTTTTTTTAGAGTTTGATATTTGGCTACTCAGCCTGCTGATCTAGGAGAAATACCTACACAGTATGTGCACATGAAGTATCAAACACCAGGTAGTACACTAATGCAACCTGTAATACTTGTGTTTTCTGATATTTTTAGTGCTCTTTAAGTATTAACATGTTTAAAGTTGCACCTTTTCTCAGCTTTCCAAATGTAATCATCTTTTAAGAATAATTGTGTATGAAAGTGGTACCTTCTCAGCATCTAGGTCTGCTTTTTACACTTCTGTGAACGCTACCTGCTGCTTCCTGTGCCAAAGTGTTTTCAGTTTCCTAGTCCCGTCAGCTCTCCAGATGTGGGTAGGAGGGAAGCACCTCATTTCTATTCCCTGGTCTCTGATCCATCCGTGAGTCATTCCCATTTGATTGTTGCCTTATAAACTGCTGAGAGACTGTGGGGCTGTAGTGGAACCTCATTTGGACCTGGATGCCACAAAGGTTTGACCTGCTGGGAATACCTGTCATAGCTGATAATAGATGTTGCAGTAAGTAAATGTAAAAAACCAGGAGGCTTATTATCATGGGTACTGAGGGCAAAAGCTGGACCAAAAACATTCTGCATGATGGTTTTCACTGTAGGAGGTAACAGTGAAGGCCATCTTTTAAACTTGCTTTGTTTTCTGCACTTGAGGAAATTAAGGGCTCTGTGTTCCACTGCACAGATGGTAAAGTAAAAAGTAGATAAAAGGACGTGGCAACTATTGTAAAAATCTTCTCTTAAATTGTATGGACACATCTTTCCCCCCTGCCACGTTAATTTAAATTCTGTGAAAGTTGAATGAGAATACATGTGTACCTTTCAGGAGAGAGTTCATCCCTGTAAGTAAGTTGGAATCTTTTTGCTTATGCACAGGGGACTGCCAAAGCCCAGTGGAACTAGTAGATTTAGTCCCATTAACTTTAATGGGATTTGATCAGTCTCAATAATGTGGTGTATTGTTGCTATCGACTAAAATCAAGAATCTGATAACAGCTTCAGAGTACAGTTGCAAGGCAGTTTCATAGCACTTCTCTAGTTACATGAAGTCTATAGAGTTACCCTAAGTAGAGTACTTCTTATTCCATCTTGTTAAATGTTTTTATTTATGAGTACTGAATAAGGAGAGAGATGTTGGCACTTGCCATTGTTACAGTCAGTGGGATGGAATCATTTTACTTTGATGTTGGCGAAAGTTCATGTTCAGACTTTCAGTTGGTCTCCTTGGGTGGTGTCATGGTTTAAGCCCAGCCGAACCCAGGACAGTAGCTGTCTCCATAAGAAGTTATGCAGCTATTATGCCCATCTGTTCTTCCATTTTATAACAAATCACTTCCTATTATTATTGATAGTATTTTTGTACTCTGTTCCTGTATTAGTACTTCTGTTTATAGATGTTATCATATACCCCCAAAGATTCAAGAAATCTACCAGAGAGAAGACGTTTGATTCTCCATTGTGTAATATGCTCACACTGCCTGCTGCTTTCATTTACATCGTATGAGTTACAATCTGAGCTTGACCTCAAATTGACCCTGTTGCTGGATGGGTGAAAAGGATTTTCCCCTCTTTCCTCCTGCCAGTGTGTCCTTGAGAGCTGTTGAGATTTGTTTTATTTTTGACCTGTTTGTGACTGGATATAGGGAGACAGGGAAGACAATTTTATTATTTCCCTTTTTATTCCACAAGCTCCCCTGTAAGGGAAGAACAAAGCAGCAACTTTTGGCAAAATAAACCCCTAGGAGAATGCCTGTTTACATTTTTTTTCTGACGTGTTTATGGTGTAGTACTTTGTTCAATCCTTTTGACTCAGAAGTGGAGGTGGGCCCAAGAGTCTTGTAGTTTGGCAAATGCAGGTCTCTGGATGTTTTACAGAGTACTAGATTCCATCAGTTTGCTCTTCAAAACTATTCTGAGTGTTTTCCACAAATAAGTCATATCTGGCAATGATGTTTTGGCAGTGTCCAGATGAGATTCCAGAGGGGCTGTGGGAGGCACCTTAAATCTTTCTGCATTGTGATGGCAGTGGCAATTTACCCCAAAACCACATGATGTGGCCATGTTTCCACTTTGAGGAGCGGGCTTTAAGAGCCGGTGTGTGTGTGTGTGTGTTTGTGGTGAGGACTAGACTGTGCACTGACAGCAGAGATGCCTGCTGTGCCGCAGCCCGACAGTCTGGAGGGCTTGGGCTGGTGCAGTGGGTCCTAGTCGCTCTTCTAGCATGGTGGCAGAACAGCAGTCTCGGGGGGAGCAGAGGAAAGGCCTTTGCTTTTCCTGAAACATTTGAGGACAATTCCTCTACCTGCACAGGCAAGATTTACCAATGGGAGATGGTGAGAGGAAAGCAAAGATAAGGGGAGAGGCCGCTCTCTGCAGTTCCTGGCTGTAGTTAGGGGTGTGCAAACTGGTGGCCTGCTTTTCCTGTTCAACCTCCTCTTCCTCAAGTGGAGTGCTCTGACTGCAAACTCCAGCAGGCAGGTTTGCATCCACTCTTCCTTTTTTTTTTTTTTTTTTTTTTTTTTTTTCTGAAATTGAGTAAAAAATTTAAAAAACCACTTTCCTTCCCAAAAGAAGGTACTGAATCACGTCCCATAGATATGCCCTTCTCACTGATGTTCTGCCATGCAGAATTTGCAGTCTCCAGGGTAGCTGTCTCCCACTGCTGTTCCTGGCCCTGGCAGCAGCACATTGCTATAGGTGTCTTTCTGCATCCCAATCGTGGTTGAAATGGGCAATGGTAGGCTCAGGCTTTACATCCTACTGCTTTGAACTGGACCTGTACTCTATTGAAACCTACTTCCACCATTTTTAAAATGACTGAACTATATTCTTTGATTATGGTTATTGTCTCCCTTTTCAAAGGAGTTGACTGCATTTGTGTATATGCAATGCTCAAGAGGTTTGGTAGAGGTAAAGAGAGGTTGGCCAATTTTTCTGTTTATTTTTACACCATAGACCTTATAGTCTATGTGTTCTGCATTTTCATGAAGAAAAAGAGATTTGTGCAATATCTGCTTGTAAAAAGAAAAATATGGCAAAGCATCCAGCTTTCACCCAAGAGGGTTACTCATTCAGCTATGGTTGCATTCAGCACTCAGCCTAGATCACGTCCGTTGGGAATTTGTACCTGTGAGGTAGCAGGCTACACACATTTAAAAATAAAATTTAGAGATTATGAGACCCATCCTACTAATCATCTCACGCAGTAGAAAAATCAAGCAGACTGTGTGTTCAGAAAAGAAAAAAAGTCCCCTGGAATGCAATCCTCGGTGCCAAGTACACTTTGTATAGAGTACCATGGAAAAACAGCATTTAAAAATGGAAAGGTTGGGCTCTTGACCTGGTTAACTTCCACAAATGGTAAAATATGCTTACTGTGTAAGAAGATGTGCCATGGAGGTACAGGACATGAAAGTGAGAATTAATAGCCTGAAGACAATTAATCTTGACTTTAGTGTCATCAGTAAGTACAGTGAAAAATATGCAGGTGGAGCTCTTACTAGAAGTTTCAAGGTGCTCTGAACATTCCTAAATGAAAACTGTGATCTCATGGAATTACTTTAAGCTTCTGTTATTTTGTCTTTAACTTTTCTGCCAGTTTTTCAAACTAGAGACATAGCTATAATGATGCACACTTGCCATGTGCTGTGTGGAACAGGTAGAATTTCTGCTTTAAAAGGTAAATCCTGCTTGACCTATAGTTGTATTTGTATGATTAGATGCAATTTCACCAATGCAAAATATGACATAGGTATGTGCTTGTCATGACAAATGACCTCAGTCAATTCAGAAGTGGCTTGGTGTCACAGTTAAATCATGAACAAAATTGTGTCAGTTATACCAAATGGAGTCTCTCAGCAATGTATATTTAATGTAATTGATAATGGAGAAATATTTTGAAATTGAGAACATATCAGTCATCCAGTGATTAAGATAAACTTGAAATTGATTTGACATGATTTTCCTTGCAGCTTCCATGTTAGAATTTTATCAGAATTTCTAAAATGAACTTAATGACATGGCAGAGAGAGGACTTGAAGAATGAGTCTTAGAAGGGCTGTGCTGCTCAGTGCTGCAGTGCCTGAGAATTCATAACAGCTTTGCAGAGTGAAACGTGTAAACACCAAACTTGTCATTTTCTGCACACTTATGAGAGGTACTCTGTATTTAAAGATGCCTGTAGTCCTGTGGGTGCCAGAGCACTCAGAGGATAAAACAAGTGTCTTGTGAATCACTGAGTAATGCTTCTGCTCCATAAAGCTGCATAAATACCTGTGTGAATCTTTGCCTAAGAGACTAATACAGCTGTTGCAAATTCAAGGGTTTACTTTTGCACAGCTGAAGTGGAAAGCACTTTATTTATGTTGTAGCTAGGTATTTATAATGCTATTCTTAATGTAGTGTCTGAATGTCTCATAAACAATATTGATCTTGCACTTGTACCATATTGAAGAGGAAAGTATTGAAACCTTTTTACAGGAGAGAATGATTAATGGGAATTCTACAGCTGGCTAGAAAATGGAATCCAGTATTTAGATGAAAATTTTTAATGAAACTCCAGATCTGAATTAGACTGATAAACAGTTTCAAATAATTAACATTAAATTAGTATTAATTCCTTGTGTTCTTAAAAATATTTACTTACCGCCATATCTAACCTTGTTATTCGTTTGGACCTTGTGAACTAAACATTTGAACACCTTTAAACTGCATCCACAGTCAGGTAGCAAAGTGCTATTTTTCCCATTTTTCAGAGGAAAGTCAAACAGAATAAGATAAATTCTGCAGAATAGGAATAACCCAGGTGTCCAGACTATTGCCTTTACCATTAGGTAATGCCCCCTTTACATTTAACATTACACAAGTTTAAGACCATGCAAATTCTGCCACATAAAAACTGTCAGTAAATATTAACTCTTCAAGGCAACCTCACTTTTTACATCTCTTACACCAAGTATAATTGTGAATACAAATAATTTTCCCTTATTTTTTTTGCTTTCCTTATTTTTCCTCTATAGTATTAAGTTCTATCTTTTAAAACAGCAGTACCACCTGTCCCATAAGACACTTGTAGATCCACTTAGGTCACTTGTCATCTTGTATCTGTAGCTTCAAGTAGCAGATGACTTTGCTTGCTGTGTTATTGCAAGAATATATGATCCTCAATGGAATAAGAATAATACCTTTTCTTTCCCAGGGGAATGCCTGCTCTTGATCCAATGGAGGGAGAAGGATTTTTCTCCTGACTTCAATGCACAATTTATGCCTCATTCTATTCCTGAGGCAAAGCCAAGTTATCCAAAAGCAACTGGTTTGCATGAATAAATATTTCTTGTAGTATAAAATTGGGGAGGTGGTGAGGAATGTATCTCTGGAGTTCAAAACTGTGTATGAGGTCAGATAGACGACACACTCATTTTTCTGGCCACTTACCTGATGGCATGCCCTGCTCAGAGATGCCATTAAATATGTATACATTTTTGTTCTCATTGAAATGGTGTACTTGAATACTATGGTGTCCTTTCAGTATAGCAGATTTTTTCCTGCAGTGTTTTTTTTTCCTCAACTTCTTCTATTTAACACTCTACAAGGACAAGAATTTTGACCCAGCAATGTAACTAAATATCAGGTCAGATCTGGTGTTCCATACTTGATGAGCAAGTACGAAGCCTGTCTTCTACAAGCAGTGTGATTTCTAGTAATAAGTCTTTATAAAAAGGATATGTTTGCTTGGTGTTTGAGGTTTATGCTTAATTACCTACTTTATCCTGATTCATTAAAGACATATATATGTTAATTGATTACTATTAATAGTTCCAATTAGTTGTAGCTCTACAATGATCAATCTACATCCTTAGAAACCTAGCAGAAATAGTTAAATTTATATAGAAAGCATACATAGAGTAGGCCATAGCAGGAATCTTGAAGTATTTAGAGTTGACCCTGTTGACCCTCTTACCTGCTTTGCTAAAATAGCCCTACTGATGCCAATGATGCTTCTACCCAAGCAACTACACCCCAACCTTAGAGAAATGCTGGCTGGGAACTTACTTCTCTTAATATCTTTTAAGCTAAAAGCCTGTTTTTCCCGAGTATAACCTTCGCAGTAAAGTGGACCTATAAATGTAGATATTAGAGGCATTTGCAAGAATATTACTATTGTACTATTTTAATTTGAATGTTGAAGGAGATCTTTTGTGTTTGCATGTTTTCATTTCCTTCTATTATTATTTTGTGTTATTACATGATTGGCTCTGCATTAAAACTTCAAATAGGTGTATCACCTTGAATTTGATAAGTTCACCTACTGTCAAATGACAATGCCAAGGGAAGTGAAGTCTTCAAGACGTAACTCGGACACAGTGCAGGTAGCAGCTACAGAGGGAGAAAGCACTCCTCAGTCCTGTGAGGGTGCTTTCTGCACTGGCAGACGGAACTGTGTTCAAGAGGAATCGTAGAGGTCCTGTTAAAGGGTAGCTGTGTGCGAGCTGGTTGTATGTTGTGTTCTGCAGGCAGTGAAATCATTAAAGATTGTGCAATGTTGTTATTTAATCAGATGGAGTGGGAACTAGTTGGGAAGTGAATAGTGAGGTCTTACAGTTTCTGAATTGCTGGACCAATTTAAAAGGCACTTGCATTTAAAATCATGTTAAAGGAGCTAACTTGTTCTATCACTAGTGACAGAGATTGCTAAATTCCATGTTTTGCAAATGGCTGCATCAGTTAGTGACAACTTAAAATTGTACTAGAAGCTCTGGAAGGCCACGTGGACAGGAGAATTCATTTTGTTGCACACAGGAAGAAATTCAAAGCCCAAGAGAAAATGAAGCTACATTGTGCAGTATGTTTATTTTTTTTTTGCAGCTCAGATAATAAAAAACCACAGTGGTCAGTTTCACTTTGCAGTGAGTGTGTGCTGATAACGGTACAGAACTAAGGTTGTGAACAGTGGCAGAAGGGGCAGGGGGGAGGCGTTATGTCAGTGAAAAAATGTTTGCATTGAAATTTGTGTGCATTAGCTCGGAGATAAAAGAAAATCAACAACTTTTTCACTAATCTAATTAGTGCCATTTCAGGGACAAAGGTTTAACTTAGGTTAAATGTTTAAACACTCACTCTCCTGAGTAACCTTTTGGCATGATCTGGAATCCCCAGGTAACGAAGCTAGATCTCTGCATTAGAAAACCAAGACAATCATCTGGGTAAGCTTGCAAGTACAGGTATATAAATGACAGATTCCTGTAATCTGCTTCAAAAGCCAGAAATAGAAATGTTAGGTTAGCAAACCTGTTAAAGAAGCAAACCTACACTGAATTTTGCTGTATCTTTTGTTTTGCTCTATGCATGTGGGAAATGACTACTGGGGGAAGCAATTCTTCATTGCATTTGTGAGAAAGTGGAACTGTTGTCTATTGGAGCTAACACACAGCTGTGAATGAAAGTAGTTTTCATGCTCTTACTAAAAAGAGACAAAACTCATAGGGTGTTGCTACGTAATGCAACCTGAAAATTGAAGATTTTGCTTCTAATTAGCTGTGGTATTGGAACAAATTGCTCCAAACATTCCTGAACTTTGAGAGAAAGTGTTACGGATCCAAAGCTGGTTTTAAGTTGGATACCCAGTCCAAACACTTACTGCCAGCCATTATATCCCATTCTTAGGGGTCAATCTTAACTAGTTGTAGGAATAGACTTCAAACCTATGTTTTAAGAAAGCCTTGGTTCTGTAACTCCAGATTTCTAGCCTAAGACTTACAGAATACGCAAAGTAACAACTCTGCTGTTACTGCTGTTTTAGTAATGCTAATCACATATTTATCAAACTAGCAGTTTTTTAAGGCTGGAGAATTAACAGGATATACCATATATACTTTTTTTTCAGCAGTCATACTAGTGCTACACTATGGGGATACTCAAAATCAATTGGAAAGACTCTTACAAAGTCCATTGGCCCTGTGTAACTGACTGAAATCTGAAAACTAAAAAACTTACGAAATGCATAGGAACTCTGAGACAAACCAAAATAATTCATTTTGCATAATAATTATTTGATAATCGACCATATGCATGTAAAATCCTGGACACTTGTGCTATGCAGTATGCATGACAATTTCAGGGGCAGCAGACTCAGTTTATCTTTGACAAAGCTCAGACTTGGCCAGACTATCACTGAATGCTTACTTAAGAGGATGGTAATTAAAAAATTGTGTTCTATTTAATCCATTTGCCTTTTTTGCTCATTCTTTCAGTATTTGTGGATATTTCTTGCTTTCCTGCAGGCTTGAAAATGTTTGTAGTGCAGGAACAGGCTTTTATTTCTTGATACCTACTAATAGATTGAAGCAGCCAACAGCTCACTGACAAGTATCTGCATATTCACTCCACCCCTAGCTTGTGTCTCTTGTGAAGAGAGAAGTAATGTGGAACACGGGCTGTTATTGCCTGACCACAGAGCTGACCACATCTGAGCAGAAGCAAGTGCTGTGGCCAGGGCCAGGGATGGCTGCAGGTTCCTGACCTGGATTATGGTGATTTTTTTCTTAAAATAATTTTCTAGAATGTACATGCACGTACTTAATGGAAGAAAGCTTTCATTTTCACTGTTCGTTCTCACAGATGCAATTGAGTTTTCTTTGCTCTCTGCAACGAATTGCAGTCAGATTTATCACAGATTACATCTTTGTGTTGAGGCAGAATTCTTCTTTAAAGTCACTGAGGCTACTTGGTTTTGGGGGGGTTGTTTTTTTGTTTGTTTGGAGTTTTTTTGTTTGTTTGGGTTTTTGGGTTTTTTTGTTTGTTTGGGGTTTTTTGTTTGTTTGGTTTTTTCCTTTCTCTGCATTTTCCTATAATGAGCCTTATCTGGAACGTTTTCAAAGTGAATGGAGTCTCCTTTTTCCATCTCTCAGTGGCTTTTGTGTCAAATTTCTCAAGAGCAAGAAAACTTTTCCAATCCAGTAGTGCTTTCTTACTGAGCTTTAGCTTCAAACTAGTATAATCTCCAAGATATTACAAGGTAACACCTGTTGAATGGCAGAAATATCTAGACTAGCATCTTAAATTATTTTAAATCAGTTCTGGGCATGTAACACACTTCAGATAATTCACCTTACTGGGAAACATTTCCTTTGCAGAGGAATACTTGTACTCTGGGCTATGATGTCCTGTTATCATCGCTGCCTTTGGTATCTTTAGTAAGTTTGGAGGAGAGAACTGGGAGCTATGCAGAAGCTGCGCTGAATTCATAGCACACTGGTACCTACACTGACTTAGGAGCCAACTACCTCAAAACTGACAGTGTGCTCCTTGGTGAGGGTGTAAGCCAGGAGCTCTTGCAACATTCCCTAATACTACAGTGTAACTAAACGTTAACTGACTCTGTTGGGTTTTGTACCTCAGCGCCTTTGCAGTTTTACATGTTGCCCTCACACTTGTGCGGCATCATTGCCTTGTCAGGCATTACACCTGAAGTTCCTCAGGTTTTATTTCAGTTTTATCTTACGGGGATTGCCATGCACTCAAATGTGTGATCGCTCATGGTTGCCTCCTTTCCCACGCCTACCAGCGTACCTGAATTATGAAAATTCTGGATCACCAAAGAGAACTGTGTTGTATTGTAGTGCAAAGAAAATCAGGCACAGCTCTCAGCAATCGTATATCCTGCCATTACAGCTCCGTGTTAAGGCATAAAGCCACATTCCTACTAACAGAAGGTAGAATCATTTGGCTGGGGGTGAGAGCTGTGACTATGGTACAACTTCTGTGGGCTTAAATGGCCAAACTTAATTGTGCATCGGCAGAGTTTTCCGTAGTGAAGAAAGAGGGAGGCCACACCAAGTGGCATGACTGGAAGACATCCAGCCTCGCTCGCTGCAGGGACCACAGCAGCCCTTGCTGCTTGGCAGATGCTGCCCACCAGCTCCGAGGGCGGTGGGGCCGACCGAGAGGTGGGTTCTCAGGAAACCTGGCGGGCAGGCCCCGGTTTGTCGGCTGAGTGGCTAACACCAGGAGTAGCCCTTCCTCTGCCGAGCCCGGCCAGCTGCCTTCCTGGGAGAGCAG
>NW_010294536.1:0-18963 GCF_000700745.2 Antrostomus carolinensis
ATCCCACTGTCCATGTCACTGATAAAGATGTAAATGCTGGACTTCTTTGGTTATTTCTTGTTCTCTGTTTCTCCAGAAATCTCTTTTTGCAGAAACACATACACAGTTTTCCTGCTAGACCTTTACTATCAGCAGAAAGTCCCACAGTATCATATATGAAGCATCAGCTTAGCCCATATGTAGTCTGACCTCAAATTAAATCGCAATAGAGAACAGAAAAGCACCCACCAAGCCCAAGAGCTTGCAAAGAATAGCTTGCTTGTTGCATGCTGGTTTTCTACAGAAACTCAGTGGTGTTTTGTTAAATCTAGAGCATACTGATTAAAAAGACTGAAAGAATCCAAATTAAGATTTTTTTGATCTAACTGCATGATACTAATGTTCTCTACCTCACTTTCACTAAATTTTTTTAAGATAAAAAAATCACAAAGGAAAGTGTTAAAAGCTGTTCTACAGATTTTTAAGCCTGGTTATTTTAAGCCTCTGTAGCTAATTGAAATTTACTGATCTGTATTGAGAGAGCTGGCTACTACAGACAGAAAGCAAGCAAGCAAGATTCACCTACTACCATGGAATCCCTATGTGTGGCTTGCAAAGCCCTCGCATCAGATCCATGAAGGGACTTCTTAAGTCACAGCTATCCTGACAAAATCATCTAATCTCCAAGACTAAGGTGGTGACCAAATATCTTGCAAGAACAGGGTATGAGGGCTGGACCTTTCTGCTGCTGTTCCCTCTTGGTCTACTCTCTGAAGACCTAGCAAGCAACCAGGACTCAGGAAGCTGCTCAGGTTGCATATTCCAAAGCCAGAGGGCTCCCCATTATCACACAGAGGGAAGAAAAACCCACTATATGATTTGTTTCAAGGGTGCCACTTCTGAAGGAACTAGGAATAAGGGACAGCCAGACTGACCCAACTCCCTGTGCAAAAAAGGTAAATTGAGGAAGGCAGAAGAACACAGCAGCCTGAGCTCCACTTGGGAGCTGGGGAAGAGTAGTGGTGGCAGAAGAAAAGGTTTTTTGGGCTGATGCAGCTGTGTCAGGAGAAACATGAAAGAGAATCTGCACTGCAGATTAATTTTGTCATTAATTGTATTCACCTCCTGTTATCTTGCTTTTCCTTGAGAAAAAAAACAAACAAACAACTAAACCAAAAAAACCACCCCCCCAAAAAAAAAAACCCAACCCACAACAGTCTCGCTGTGTAGCAAACCTCTTCAAAGTCATATTTATGCACCATTCCTTTAAATTAGCCTTCCTTGATGATTCTGGTTCTGTTCCACTGATGTTATCAGTGCTGGAAGTCAGTGTCCCAGCGCAGGTCTCTTGCTAGCTGCTGCTATGGTTTTAAGTTAATTGAATCTGACCCTGAAAGTCTGCTAAGCGTTAAACATGTACGTGTTCTTTGCAGGACTAATATCCATATTGTCCAGATGTACTCAGAGAATAGCTAATAAACAGGATAGGATACCCAAGCTGGGCAGTCAACATATTGCCTGAGCAGTGTCCCTTCTGACACAGACCATGCTCCGATTGGGGGAACTACGGCATCCAAATGTCTCCGTTCAGGAAAAAGAAGATTCCAGTTGGCCATAGTTGTATGGCCATGATCTGGACTGTGCTTATCCACCACATTTACAATCTTGCCAGCATTATGATAATCAAATATACACAATACATGCAAAAAATAGAGTACTTCAAGCATTTTTCTCTATGCAGAGTTGTCCCACAACAGCTCCAGTTAAGTAGCCAGACAGGAGGTCAGATTTCAGATTGCTGCTGTGGTCTATTCACAAGATGACAAATACTAAGATGTATGCTTTCCACATAAGTATTAAGTTGTACGCTTTCAACATGAGTGTAAAAGAGAAAGTGAATGCACACTATAAATATTTCATGTACGTAAAATCAAAGGAGGCAATAGCTTTGCATTCTGTTATTCTTTTACCTCTTCCAAATACATTGTCTTTGGTAGAACAGATCAGATCATGCTCTTTGGGTTTACTTGGACAAGTGAGGACAGATGATGATAAAGTTCAGATATATCATCAGACTAATTTTTCCCTTAATACCTTTTTAGATGTTGTGCTTTACAGTCATTCACTCAAGAGATTCTGACACTATCTATAGGCAGTCACCACTAAATTAGTTCAACCTCTGGATCAAGTTTACAAGTAACGTGCTATAGCAGCTGGCAACAAATGCTTGTCCTGGTACAACATTTTTGTTTCTTTAACTTTGCCTTTATTCTTATTTTCTGAAGTTAAGTTACTTATCTGGCAGTCTCTTTGTACTGATTTCTGTAGCAACCTTCACTTGGCAGAATCTCCTCACTAGATTGACAGGCTGTAGCTTTTTCACTGTGAAGTGCACATCCAGATGAGGGCATTAGGTCTTTTTCTTTATCTTCTTGTCTGTGAAAATACCTTGCAAAGGAGCTTGGATCTAGTTATTCACCCCCAGACAGTGGACTTTTAAGATAGTGTCCTGGGTTTGGTTAGGATAGAGTTAATTGTTCACAGGGAACTGGGAGGGCAGCAGGGGCAGCTGACCCAAAGGGGCCAAATCGGGTATTTCATACCATGTGACATCATGCTCAGTACTTAAACAGGGGAAGTTCCTGGATGGAGGGGGTACTCTGGTTCAGGAACAGGTTGGAAGGTGGGTGATGAGCTGTTTGGTTCTGTGTATCACTTGTGTTGTTTATTCTTTCATTAGTATCGTTGCTGTTATTTGGTGGTGTTTCCCTCTTCCCTTACTATCCTAGTAAACTGCTCATGTCTTGACCTGCAAGTTCCGTTCGTTTATATTTTCTCTTCCCCATCCCACTGAAGGGTGGGGGGATGAGGTAGATGTGCAAGTCTCTGTAGTTAAACCACCACAGATAGCTTGCCTACACAAGCAGGAGGTGAAATAATCTTTCAGATACAAAGGGCAGCATTCTTGTCTGCCAAAGCTGCACAGAGCATCACAATAGTTTCTTCTCAATTCCCTATTGACACAGTGCAAGTCAGGCTGACAGACAAGAGAGCACAATCCTGATTTCAGGGGTCCCGTAGATTTCCCTAATTATAGATTACCTCTGTTTTAAGCTTGAAGAGTCCAGAAAATAATCCAGAATTAATACTAAAAAGTTCCATGAAATAAGGGAAGAAAAAGTGTTAGGCATGCTTTGTAGTATTTTAATGTGTGCATTCACCCACAGAGACCATCATGAACTTCATTAAATAAACAAGCTTGCGTACACTGTGTGCCAATTAATGCATTAATCTGCAGAAAGGATATGGTATTTAGGCTGCAGTCCCTAGGCTTCCAGGGTTTGGATGGTGCAAGCTAATGATAAATTCAGACTCAATGTAAACTCATCTACACTCATTGTGTAAATGTTATGCATAACTTCTTGTAACTTCACAGACAAAACATATTTTACAATTATTATGGAAGCAATAGATGAATCATAATTTGATTTTTAACATCTTTTCAAGCAACTTGTAAATGTGCACTACAGGTACTAAGAATAATTTTTGAGCCATTTACATTTTGCTTCCTCTAGTTCAGCTTCCATGACTATTATCTGTTTCTATTAGGAAGCATTTTAGTTATAATTAAGTCATCTGCTTATTTAATGCAGGAGAGATTCTATAAGATGCCATAATTCCTTTAATGCTAAGAAGTTCTAGTGTTATGGTATTGCATTACAATAAATAGAAAGCATTCTCCATTAATCCTATTTTGAACATTCATTCCTGCACACAATAATATGCTAATGATACATGCATGCAATTGTCATGGGCATGCAAATTCTAGCAGTAAACAGCACAAAAACATTGATACGTAAGAAAATTCAGGAGGTCTCTAGTCCAATCTCCTGCTTAAAGCAGGGTCAGCCATTAGGTCAGATGAGGTTCTGGGCTCTGGGCCTCATCCAGCCTGGTTTTGAAAATCTCCACAGATGGAGATGCTACCTGGATTTATTTAATTTTGTTTAAGTTAGTCCCAAGAAGAATTATGGAAGTAGGTTAAATTTTTTGACAGTTCAAAACCCCATCTTGAAATAGATTTGAATTTGCGGAGGATGACCGGAAAAGCAGAAAGCAAACATTCTCTCACTGCAATATCTTTTTGTGATGGGAGTGAACAGTGCTATACAGAAGTCTTTGTTCAACTCTGGCCCTATAAATTATTATGTCTCAAAATATTATGCCCATTGGAGAAAATCCTCAGTCCTCTGTGGACCTGAATTTCTTCCATCTATGATGCAGAATAAAGTTACCTAATTATCTTGCAGGGGTGTTGGGACTCCTGCTTCATTAGCATCTTCCAGGCATTTTGTCACCTTCAGGAGGAAAGCACCGATACTGGCAGCAGCAGCAGCACCATCTCAATACACAATGAGGTCACACTATAAGGGAGGATTAATGGCCTAGTTTTACTTTTGCAAATGATAGTAAATATACCTTAATGAGAGTTGTCAGTCAGTCACTGCACTGCAGGTAAGAATGGCCCCAAAAAAATGATTTAGAACACAAAACGTTCAAGAGTAGAAATAATTTTGAAAGTTAGAAGAAAAGTTGAAACTTGAGACACTGACCCCAATCTAGTGCAAGCAGAATACGGAGTGTTATCTCCATAGTTTCTGTGCAGCAAGCAATTTCTGTCACTCCTAACACAGGTCTGCCCACAATGAGTCAAAATTACAGGTTTTGAAAAATTACATCTCTTGTACATATAGCAGATGTTTAGATATTCACTCTTCAGTTCTCAGCAGATTTTATCTATACTGGCATGGTACAATGTAAAGTTCCTCAGGACTTTCTCTTCAGCTGAAGTTCAGGGTTGCTGTGGGTAAGTCAGATAGACTTTAGAGGTGTTCTGTCTAATGTTCCCAAACATGCAGTAACATGCTGGTTAAAGTTTGCCTCTTTACAAGTTACAATAACCATTAAATGTGCGATCACACAATTCTTCACATAACCCTTGAACCAAAAAGGATAAGCAATGAGAATGAAAGGGTCCCATGGAGGAATGCGGTGCTACATTATTGTCTGCATTGCAGGCATCCCTTAGTTTTTCCTGTGAGGCTTCACAGACTGAAAGGCAATCTTGGTTCCTGCATACAGTGCTACCAAGTCAGGCTTCCTGAGGCTTCACTTCATGGCCCCATGTGCCTTACATTTCTGGCAATACAAAGACCTAGCTTGAAGAAAAATTTACTCCAGACCTGGGAAATGTGAAAATAAATCTCTAAAGAATAAGCCCATAAGAGAACCCAGGTCTGCTACTTTTTGGGACACATCTTAAATGCTAGATTGCTTGGCTTCATGGTCTTATGGGTCTCTTCCAACCTAAATGATTCGATGATTCTATGATATCTATTCCTCTGATATAACATCTTTTTGAAAGAGTGAGGCAGTCATTTTGAAAGGCAAATATTATGACAAATTAAATTATTCCAAGGAGGTGATCTTTGGGAGATGTCTGTAGTCAGCTTGCATTTACTTCAAACAAAATGTGATCCTATGTTTTGCTTTAATGTTACCTAGGTTAAAAGTTAGTAATTATTATCTAGCAATGGTTTAATAAAAAACTCAAGATAAACAAAAATTGTTTGTCTTTTCACAATACTGAAGAAAGTTAACTTTCTCAGTCTGCCTGCACCTGAATAACAAAAAATGAATTTCAAAGAACTAGCTAAATCAAACATTATACTTAAAAGGACAAAATATTAATTTCTGTTAATTTCAGTCTTATATTGAAGTTTTCTTTTAATTAACAAAGACATTATTTCTGTATAGGCAGTAAATTATTCACAAGGACTTAGAAAAAGTTATAAAAAATCTTGAGATTCTGCTACACTGTTTGCTATTAATATTTTTATTTTATCACAATATCTAAACCTTGTGGGTCCTGTGGGATTTGCAATATATGCACAATATACGAAGTTGGTGCCTCCACTGATAATCAACTCTTTCAATTTTCTAATTTTTTGAAATCACAGTTATAGAGTAGAGATGCAACGACCCTGCTTTCAATGCCTTCTCTCAAAGCTACTCATGAAGCATCATTTTTCCATAGGAAAGTGACCCTGGATGTCAGCTGTCATTTTCTATCCCTTTTTTAATCCAAAATACAGTATGAGAAGGAAACATACAATAAAGGGCATGTAATGAGCAAAAATATGCTCAAGCCTTTCCATAGCCCCCTTCTAGGCACCAAGTTGAGTGAACAGTGGGAGCAACTGTAAGAAGTGAGAAGAGGCTGTGAGGAGTAGGAGAAGGGAGCTGAGAAGAGCCAGAAGTATCTTCACAGATGGTGTCACTTGCTACAGAAAACACTTCCTACAAAATCCTATCTTCATGTTTCTCTGATTCAGCCAAAATTTAATGCACCCAATTTCAGTCCTTGAAACCATGTGCCCAAATCAATGCATTTTAAAACAGAAGTGAATGAGAATCATACAGAAACATGTCAAAGACGGAAAAAAAGAAGAATTAACAAATAAGGAAATTGATTCAAGTCTCCCTACAGAAATTAGGGAAACATGAGGAGTCTAATGGAAACATTCAGTTTTGAAAAGTATTTTTGAAACTATGTTTCAGTTTTCACCTGCTTACCCTTCTTGAAAATTTCTAGTATAAATTACTTAGAATTTCAAAATGAAGAGTTATTTTATATTGAAACTCCCAAGGCTTTCCAGTGAAAAAATGGCCCCACTGTGAAGCAAACATGCAGATATTCTAAAGTTGTACTTGAGATACAGTGATTGTCATTAAACTACTGATAAGTTAACATTATGTATAATTAAATTGTTTCCAATATACAGGTGATCACTATTCCCGCCGCTGCAAACAGGAAATGACTTAACAGAATCAATTGGAGACTGCTGACATCTTAATGGAGATGACTATAATGTAATTCTGTCTCTACACAGCACAACTGTTCCCTGAAGTATATTTTCTATTGATATTTTGTAAAAATACCTTCACCTACTATATTTCAGCATCTGGAAACATGCTTTTGCACCCTGACAGCTTCATGATGAAGTTGTATGGTGTCTTATATAGTATTTCTTAATGTTTAGGAGGACACACGCAAACACAGAAATGAAACTTAACCTTTCAATAAACCTCTCTTGCTAGCATGCCACTATTCCCAACAGTAGTACCTGCTGTTTCCATTTCTTGTAGCTTCATTTATTACAGATCCTTCATTATCTCAATACTTCTTATATAGTCTACTTAAAAATGAATACATATTTGGCCAAAGGATAGAAATATGAAGATAACCAATAAAAAGTCTTATTCTGAAGAGAATTACATTATCTATGCACCAGTACTAAGTAATAACAACACTAGCTGAATACAAAGTCTCATTTAGCGATTTATATATATATATATATATATATATTTGTAAGAAATTATTTACAGAATTGGAAACTGAAAGATTTATAAAAGCATTGTGGTAAATCAAAGAAACATGTTTTGATGGTTTACAGAGGATACAGAGCACAAAAACTGTTAATTACACTGACACAATGTGTGGGCTGGGGAGCCAGGTAGGAACAGTGAAACGTACTTCAACACTGTAATTTATAAAGCAGCAAGGACAGAAGCACCTGAAGATGTCTCCTGAGGATATAACAAACCAATCACCTGCTTGGATTCACTTGAAAAAAGTTGCCTCTGTCCATGACTAGTACTTTCATTAATTAGGAATAGCACAGTGAAAAGGTCAGGGAGCAAATTTTGAAGTGATTCAGGATAAATTCCACATCATTGTATTCTAGTTCTGTCACAGAAAACTTACAACAGTTTTCAGTTGCTGCTTTGCTAAAAGTAATAATAATAAAAAGATTCCTGGTATTTTATTCAAAGATGAAAACTAATATACTGTGAAAAAGGATGTCAGTACAGTATTATATTAAAGGACATTTGCCTTTTCAATCTTCTTTACAGACCGTTTAATATTTTGTTAAATGGAAACTGACCCTGAGAAAAAAACCCAACATGTCCTAAACTAATTAATATGGATGTAACATAGGGTACAAACCTGTTCCTGTTCTCTGAAGTTACCATGAAAATAATACATAAAATACAAATTACTCCCATGGGAAATTTCTGATGAATATATTTTGAGCACTTCTAAAAGCATTTAAAGAGACTAAAAATACAAACTTCTCTAAAATGAGCAGTAAGTGAAACAAAAAGTGATGAGATGATAGCTATTTAATTGATTGAATGTATTATCTATCTATCAAGAATTCCTGCAAGCCATCACAACGATTGCTGTGTAGAAGAGAATGGTAGGGTACCAAACTTAGAAGATGGAGGCAATCACTTCTTTACCCTCTGAACTTCTCCCCAGCAATTCTGATTCAGCAAAACACTTAGGATATTTTTAACATTAAGATCCAAACTCTTTCAAAGGAAAACTTCTAATTTGGAACATATTTTGCCTCCAGCCTATATATAATCCCATAGAGTCAAATGATGCTCACATTCCTAATTTTATCCCTGTCATAAGTGCCTTGTAGAACTGGACCTATGGTACAGAATAAAAAGAAGCTGATCTGGGTATTAGAATCAGGTTTCATGCCAGGCAGATGAGAGCATTTCAATGAGAAGGGGTATATGTATGTATATTTTACTTAAGCAGCAATATATATCCAGGTGGTGATGAAAGGCATCATGTGAACCATTATCAAACAGCACTTGGCCATCTGTGCAAAGCTACAGTTTTCTTTAGTTAATTTTATGCTCGTTACATATAGTAATAGATGACAAGAATTGTTTTCTGAAATTCTGTTATTTATGGATAAAATTAAAGAACAATAAAAGATAAATGGGGTAGCTGTGACCTAAATGACAACCATATGGAAAATAAGATTAGCACATGATAAGGAAAATTTTCGGTGGCGTGAAATGTAGTCAGATGTCTATTAACAAGGTATATTTTTGTCAGTCTCTAATTTCCAAAGCAAGACAAGGAAGCTTAAATGAAATTCACTCACAGTGTGGGTTGATCTCCAGCTGCTGAGCTCTGTGGGGCATATGTGGGGCTAAATTATCTTCTAATTACTTTTGTTCTATTCTACTTTTTTTTTGCTCTAACTTGCTACCCATGGTTTTTAAGTAACTTAATGAGGTTTTGTAAATGATACAGCAAACATGTTTCTTGGTTTGAGGGCATGATGTGTATTTTTGATTTGCTTCTGACCTGATTTCTGAACTGTTTACCTGAAATGGGACCAACTATTCAAGGAACCATGAAGTTTTGCGGTGTTAACTGCTCTGATCTAATTACAAATTAGCTTTAACTGTTTTCTTACCACAGAATTTCTAGCATCTGGAAAATACTGTGTTTTCATAATTTTTAAAAAATATACACCATCTTGGGAAAAATATTTGTATTAGGATTCAATTTTCTTCCATGCACTGTAATCTATATAAGAGCTCAAACCTGGACCAAGAATCCATTCCACTTGTGCGGACTGTAGATTCTCAAAACCCTAGTCCACAGGGAATCCTGTAGACAGTTTTGTTCTTTCATTTCTCAGTATTAAATTGCCATTAAAATATATATTAAATGCCATCTCCATACTATTTTTGCATATAATCAATAGCTTTCATTTTCATATGGTTCATTTTCAGTCATAAATATGATAAAATTACTACAGGTGCATGGGCATATTCTTTGTAGTAAAAGCTAGTCTTCATGGAAAGGTTTTAATATCACTGTTTATTGACTTTTATAAATTGAATTATTGAATGTCAATACAATATTGATAAACCAAGTATAAAAATACCTTAGTGACGTAGATATTCTTTAAGATCTTTCAGTAGAAATCAGACCTAGTAACAACATTACACAATGTTTTGGTGGACTTGGCAGTGTTTATGGTTGGACTCAATGATCTTAAAGGTCTTTTCCAACCTAAATGATTCTATGACTCTATTACTTCACAGGTTACTTACGGTTCACCAGGTATTGTTTCCTTCAGTGCCATTCCCTTCCATCATTACCAACTGCTGTACCTGCAAAGGCTATCATTTTAAATGTAAAATGTAAGAACAAGCCCTATCACTTGAGCTATCTATTGAGTTTTGGGTCAAAGAACATAATTTTTGGTTTTGATCTGAACTGGGTCTCTGATTGGTCCTGAATGAAAGAAGATTTATGAATATAGAATTTGCACCAGTTGTTTTTTCTCCAGCACTCGCTCTGTTGCAAATTTAAAAGCTGAAGCTGTACGTCACTGTTTTTTTCTTTAAAAAGCATTGTGCTTAAGTAAGAGTATTTTTAAAATTATGACATATAAAAGAAAGCTTGCAAATGATTAATGACTCTTCATCACTATCAAGGCTGAGTAGAGCTGCAGAGCTAGCTATGTTGAGAAAGCACACTATCCATTTGGCAAGTAGATACAGTGCCTCTGAATTTATGTGAGTTAGACTAAAAGATACAACATGTGTTTCTCATGACATCAAGAGCTTTAAAATTGGTAAAAGGGATGGAAGAAGGCAGGGAAAGGGAAAGCATGCTCTCACACCTAACTGGTTAATTCTATGGCTAGCAGATATCATCTACTAATTCTAGTCATTGATAACTAGAACTTTATGGTTAATTCTATGGCTAGCAGATATCATCTTTTACTAATTCTAGTCATTGATAACTAGAACTTTACTTTATTATGGCATATGTACAAACAACACCCATAACAATATACAGTTTATTTATTCTAATTATTATGGCATATGTACAGACAACACTCATAACAATATACAGTTTATTTATTCTAATTATTATTACTTATTATTTATTAATATTTGCTGTTTATTACATTTGCAAATGTATTGAGTCGTATGAACACATGCAAAGACTAATTAAGAAATATGATTGAAGAGACATTCAAGGAAGTTCCTTGGTCAGAGGCAAATGATGCATTTGCATTTTCCCTTTTAAAGACCAATGCCCAAAGAACCCAGAGTTGGGGGAAACATTGAATTATACTTATTTAAGAGGTCTGGTCTAGTAATGTTAAATTGTGATTGAATTATAGAATATAGATGAACTAGAATAAATTCGTAAAAATACATGAGTAAGACAGTAGAAGAGATTTATATCCTGAACAATTTCAGTAAGAAAATTCAGTTTCAGAAAACTCTGTAGGTGCCGGTTCTCAAAGTTATCAGGAATGCGAAAACACCAAAGGAAGAACTTCAGTGAGTTCAGTGAGAAGACAAAGAGATTCAAGTATTTTTATTTTCCTCTTTACAACTGCATTCCAAATTTAGCATTTAGATACTTGTTTTATAGTCAAGTTTGTTTTCACTTTAGTAGACTTGTTCAATGAGCACACAAGGCCACCTGAACACAGAAAGCAATCTGTTTTCTCAGATTCCAAATAAAGCCATGTTGCAGCCAGAACTTTTGGGTTTCTGAAACTCAAAATGAGCTTGGGAATCCTTGGAATTTGGTCTTGTTTACAAGTAAACTCCAGGAACTGGTTTGAGATCTTGCCATAGAAATTACTTTGATTTGCTTTGATACTTTAGGAAGGAGCAATCAGAGGGTGACACAGGGTACAAACCCTTTTGTCACTGCACCACTTGTCTTGGCTAAGTTAAGGAAAACTATGTCACGCCCATTCCTTTTTTAGGCAGTGTAGGAAAAGTTTGTTGTAACTACATTTCAATTCCAATGCAGTTAGGAAGATAAGAAATATGGAGATCTACTATCAATACATTCCAGCAAAAACTAGAATTTCATTTGTGGTTGGTTGGAAGAAACTCTGCTTTCCAGTTGTGAGGATACAACATTTGTTCTGTTTCTAGTTGGACTATTTGCCATATGGTGTAAATAGGATTGAGGAAACTGGAAAGATCACCTTGCTATTGTGTTGTTATGATTAATGTTATTGGACCCATGAGGAAAAACACTTATATGAATAATATTAAGTAGTTTAAAGCTGATTATCTGTCTGATTACAAAGGAGACTAAAACGCTGCAGAGTAATTTAACTGCAAAGATAACTGTAAATAAAAAATGTATTAACAATATTTTTGCTTTCAGAAAAGTAAACAGGTGTGTTTTCTTGGAGCAGAGCTGTCTTAGGAAATACGTGCTGATTTTTATCCTGATACTTTCAGTCACCTAAAGACCATCTGTTCATTCTTTTAAATTCCAATTAGTGCTATTGACTGATTTATTTCATTAATCTCTCCTACAAGTGTTTCTTCTAAGCTTTGCCTGCATAAGTGTTCTCCTTTGATAGAATAAACCTGGAGGAAATATCACTGCTACCCTGAAGTAGCTAACTGCTATTCCCACTCAGGTGTCTTTTTCAGCGCCTCAAGGCATACAATATTAAGATATTGTTCTGAAACCTGTGTACTCCTTCTGTAAATATTTTGTAGCTGTTCTTAAGCATTCTTAGAAGGTGCATCAATAAAATGGATGGTTTGTTCCAGTGCACAGCTAAGCACCATAAATAAATAATTTAGGAGATTACGAAGCCATATGCCTTCAACTGTACTTTTAGTTTAAACCTTTCTCCACACTCCCACACCCCATTTCTTACAGGACTGAATTAAATTAACAAAAGTTCCCAAGAAAAGACCATGTCATCAGGGAAAGAATGGTATGCATACTATGAATAATATGCCAAGGAAAGAGGTAGGGAAAAAAAAAAAAAAAAAAAGCTGTAGAATCATTACCTTTCTTTTAAAGCACATGAGCACATGTCCACAACTGGTCAGCTTGACTCACAGTTTAGGAAAACTCAGACTACTCATTGGTAAGAAGATTTCATAAATTAATGACAAATGTCCTCTTCACTGATGAGAAGAATCTATTCCGGTTTTGGTAGATGACCTGATATCATCCGATTGTTCTGAAATTATCTCTCCACTGTACTACAGCAACACAAATTATCTAGACAGGAATCCTCTGTCACTAAAGCAAATCCATCAAGAATAAAAAAAGTGGAAGGTCATGTCTCCAGCACAGTCATTTTACTCAAGAACAATAAACCAGATCTCTCATATCTTCCTCATTTCATCTATGAAATAAAGTTTAAAGCCTCAGTTCCTGACTTCAGAATACCAAATGGTCTGGGCAATTGTAAATAAATCACTTCAAACTCTGTAGTCAAACTTTGATTCCTCTAGAACTGTCAGAGACAAGCATAAGGATAATCTGGGCAGCTAAGAAGGCTTTCTCAAGGATTAGTCAGGCTCTGAAGTGAAGTGCCAGTTGATCTAAGGATTTTCACATATTCCCCTAGAGAAAATTACTGATAGTTATCAACGATAATTAGACAAATTCAGAGTTTGCAAAAACAACCAGGAAAAAAGCTGTGATCAGAACCAACATGTATGCAGGTTTTCAGTTATCAGCCTCTTTTAACTTGGTACAGCAGGGTTCTATGTATATATTTTCTTAATTAAAAAAAAAATATATCTCATTCATTAAATAAAATATCAGGTGATAGTGATGAACATTTTGAATTCCTGAAATAAGAGTCTACAGGGCAAGAAAAGGAAATTATTCAGATTTTAGCAAAAAAGCTATTTTTGTTCCTCTCTTCCCCACTTTCTTTAATGTTCTACATGATTGAATCTCTAATTACCAAGTATTCCTGTATCCCATTAGTGGTCAGTAACTGGAAATATGTATACATTGGAGCAAAATAATATTTACTAATTTTCTTGTGAACAATCCTAATTAAAGAAGTTGACTTTACTATGAAAGCATACAACATTTTCCAGATGGGTGAAGGAAGTTTGCATTCTCTACATTTTTGTACGATGATGGCATTTTACAAAAGAATTCTGACTTTTTTTAGACCTAAGGGAAGGATTCAGAGTTTCTTTTCCCCTTTATACATAAATAAATAACACTGCCCATCTTATCTAATGCATTTTCTATTCTAATGTGTTTTCTGTCTATTCACAGTGACTCTGATGTTAAAAAAGAAGCTATATTCACACAGACAATCCCTGTTCTTACACATACATGCATAAATACACATCCTTATATCCAAAGCTTTGTCCTTTTTGGATTGTTGCAAAAAGAAAGAATAAATGGTTTGCTCCAAAATGATGATTGTTTGCAAATAAAAAAACCAGATGTATCTATTCTTCTCATTCCACTGGTAGGAGAAAGAAATTACCTTGATGGATTTATGAAGAACCTTCCAATAAGAAAAGTATAATTCTGTACCAGGATTAGTCTCACTTTACTTACCTTGTGTTGATCATGTTTAACATCATTTATAGAGAAGCTGCTTCAATATATCTATTAATTTACTTAGTTACATTCATAAGGTATTCAAGTGCTTTGGAAACAAGTATTTGCTATACATTTCATACTGAGAATCAGAATAGTAAAACTCTGTTGCTGGCAAATATTTTCTTATTTCAACAACTGTGAGTGTCACACCTTCACAGAATGAACAAGATTACAAGATTATCTATAGAACTAACATAAATATGTTGAACTGTATGAAATATCCATCTCTATATATTACCAATACACACAGTAAGAGAATATGCACGTAAAAAGACAGAACATCCGGATATTGAAATTATCTGACCAATTTTTTTTGTAGTTTTGTGTTTTTGTGTGGAATTACGGCCTTAAATAACTCTGATTTATAGCATTTATGGTTGTATTGCTGTGAGAGTTCCAAAGCGATGATATTTTGCATAGCATGTGGTGGATGCTTGCTCCCCTAAGAGTGATGCTAGCATCTCAGATTTGGAAACAGGGTTGTTAAAGTTCATTCACTTGCCTCCTTGATCTGATGTTACAATCATCAGAACAAATGAATTAATGTCTCTGCTTAAAAGCCTGATCATTTTGGTCAAAATACACTTTGCAAGAGAGAATACCTAAGGCTGATCATGAATTGAAATAAAACAGCATAATCTCATCTTTATGCTTCTGTCATTATTGACTTCAATACTGTCACTTTGATTTACATCAAGTGAGAACCAGTTTCATTATATTTCCTAGGTCTGAGCACTGAGATTTTAAGACAGTTTCTGGGGACACAAATTTTAAACAAAGTTTTGAACCTTAAAATGAACTGTCTCTTGCTTTCAGGACATTGAGCTTTGTCATTCTGCACAAAAATAACACAGTTTGCAAATGAAAATCCAGCATATTACCTGGTTCCACATGTTCTGAGGTGATCTGAGAACCAAACCTGATATTTTTCATGCGATCCATCTTTCCAGTAGGACAGAACCTAGTTACATGATGCCTAACTTACAGGTAAGCAACGCTTGCCTTCAATATATGCCCCTGGTGAAACTTGCGCAACTGCTCTGCTGCCCTCTGGCAACACGTGCAGGGCAAGAAGAGAGTTCACCTTGACGACCAGAGCCTGAAGTTTTTCTGCAGCTGTGACAATTACAAAATCTCCTCTTTTTCATGCAAAAAGACTGTTTTGTCTAGAAAAACTGTAAGACATCATGATTGCTGAACCCCTTCATGCTATTTTTGCAAAGTACTTTTTAGCTTATCTTTACACAAAAGAAGATTTGGTTGCTCTTCAGTGATTTATACTGTCATTTCTCCGGCCAGAAGAATGACTTGCTTTCTTAGACCTTAAAAATTTGCAATATCACTCCCCTTAGCCAAGTTTTTTTTTTTTTTAAAAGACTTACCACTCAAAAGAATGCTATTTAAGTACTGAAGTTATGAATACTTGTTAGGAGTGTTGCTATGTTTTCTCTAATAAAGTACACCATAACATTATGTTAGAAGCTTTTAAATACTTGTCTTTTTACCTGCTGCAATAGCTTTGCTCTGGGTTCCTATATGACCACTGACACAGCAGAAGTATTAGGAAACCTTTTACTTTTTACAACAGATTCAGTATTTAAATATTTTCAATTTTAAATCATTGCATTATTTAAAGTACATTAAATGTTAATTCAATTCATACCTTGAACTTATGTCAGTATTTAACTGAATTACATTTTCAATACTAGAGGAAAAATGACTTTTATTTTTTTGGTTGGAAGTGTAGTCCTTGCAAAGGATCACTTCTAATGAATCTGTGCATTTTTTCTGTATTTATTTGGACTAAGAAATAAATGCAAGATATTTTAATTACTAAGTAAAATGCAGCAGATTATTAGAAATTTGCTTAAAGGATATTTGCTACATAAATCATTTTTTTTAAATAATTTCTCAAAATATGCTATTGTTTTCCAGTGCTAGATCCAATTGTTAATCATTCTTATGTGAGCCATTCCAATCCAGTGTCTCTTCAGACTGCAAAACTGGTTGTTAAAAATAAAGTGGACATTAGCATATCTCTCAGGGGCACTGTTTAACCTTAATAATTAAGCTGTTTATTGAACCTGAGATCACACTGTAGGGGTTTATCTGTACATTTGTTCCAATAAGATAAGATTCAACACCTGTGGCAGTGCAATTTGAAATTTGTTTTCTGAATTTCCCTTTCTCAAGCAAGGACAAACTCTCTTCTGCTGCACAAACACAGAAATACAACAGTTACTAGCAGAATCCCAGTATATAATGTACTTTGTAAAGAAACACTCCCGAGCCAGCGCCATTTTCCCAAGAGGGGAGATCCAGCTAGCCATTGTAAAAGAGGATGTGTAAAAGTCCCTCTCACCAAAACAAAACCAAAACACACAAAAGAGTGTATAGCAACAGAACTAGAACACCTAGGGTGAGACTGATCTCACCTAAACCTAACTAACAGCCTGTCCTACAGCAGAATTCAGCTAATCCAAGTTAGACTTTTACAGTAGACTGAGACTAATTCCACTTGAGGAATGCCTGTTTTCCCCCACTGAATATAAAGAGACAATACCTCTGCACTGATGAATAAAAAAAGGTTGTGGTGAGCCCTTGTTGGGCTCAGGAACTGTGCATGCTACAAAGAGCCGGGCCTAATGCAGTCCTTTTCATATTCCATATTGAGAATGGCCTCTCAGACGTCCCCCTGTCTTGGGGTCTGTCCTGCAAAGAAAGGACTAGGGTGGCATGAGCCAAAACCATGTCAGGCATGTGTAGTAAGGATGAGCATCACTCCAGTTCTCAAATCCATCTGATGGGCAAATCTGATGGCTCAATGAAAAATGAAGCAGGAAGAAGTTATAACTTCTCTAAGAAAGAAGTAGGTACAGGATGCATGAAGACAGAGAGTGAAACAAAAAAGGCAGAGATATTTAGGAAAATATCCTAGTAGATGGACACCTTTTTAAAAAAAAAAAATACACTGTTTTTTGTTTGTTTTTATTTTTCCTGGTTTACACAGTAATAAGAATCTTGCAGGTGGAACACAACTGACTGCATATTTTCAAATATGAAGAATCAAGACCCTAAAGTCCAAAATATATAAAGAAATAATAAATTACAGATTATTTTTATTTTCAGCCTTAAGCATTGCTGATCTGCTCTCTTAGCAGTCCTCTTTTCTATTGCCATCAGTCAGATGCAGAGCAGGCTTACAGACTTCTTTGCACATAAATCCTAATAAAAATCAGAAAGTGCAAATTATCAAGACAAGAGTAGCTCAAAAACCTGGGTTGTAACAGGAAATGCTATGCTTCTATGATCTCTATGTAGTTAATTTCTTCAAAAGATCTTGATCTTGAAGGGGATGTGAGAGCTGTGCACAAACTGCCACAGTGAAATACAGAAATGGACACCTACCAGAATTCATGGGCTTGCATATGTATGCCTGTATATACACATCTTTCTACCCATCTGTCTGCCTGTCATCTATCCATCCCCAGAGTCTGTAAACAAATTATCTGCTCAACTCTCTCCAATTGTACCTTAAATTTTGGTTTTGTTTATTAGTTTTATATTGTTGATAGTATGCTGGGTAGATCAATTTTTAGAAGACTTCGTAGTAGCATTTCAGAGACATTAAATACTCTCTATTAAATATTAACAATCACCTTTTGCTATGTCCTCATAGTTGAAGTCTTGATTGCTAGTTTCAAAACAATTCACAGTTAAATTCAAATCAACATTGAAATGACAAAGTAAAAATGGATCTAGAAGCCTCCTAAAAGCCACTTCATATTGACTCAGCAACAAAGGGGTAACTTATCTGTCCATCAAAGGCAGTGGACATGATATCAGCTACATAAAATGTCACATTCTGAGCACGCCAGCTTGATAAGCACACCTTTCACCTTTCAACAAGTTGTTTTAGTAATCTTCAAAGCTGGTCTAAGAAAAAAATCTTCTCTTTCATTTAAGTGAGGATTACTTGTTCCATCTTCTCTATCAACAATTTTTCATTGCTGTCAGGACAGCCACTCATTTGGGAGTACCTTTGGAAATACTCATTTGGGAGCAATATTTGCAGGTATAAAAATTAGTGAAAGTCAAATGACCTTCCAGAATTCATAAGGTAGTAACTCCTTTTTTGTAGGATTATCTAACTGAACATGTAGCATTTGGCAAGCACCAGGACTGGAAAGTTTTGTCAAGGAAAAGAGAAACACTCCTGCCAGGACTGGAAAGGGAAATGGAAAAAGTTTTGTCAAGGAAAAGAGAAACACTCCTTAAATCACTGCACGGCCTCTGATGGCATAATGTGGTTTGGAACTGAGTTTAGTGCTACCCTGTTGAAAGTCACATCTGAGAACCTTATACCTTTTGTGAAGTTGGTTAATTTTCCTGCATGATTTGTCCTTAAAAACAGCAACAAAAGAAATTTAATTAATTTATGTGTATAATGCTATACACAATGGTGTGTATATGGACAGAAGTTCCTGGTTTAGACACATGATGGCTCAAATATCCTGTTTGGGAGAGAACTTCATGGTATATTTGAGTGTAAAGCAGAAGAGTATGTGTTTCCCTAAAAGAGAGAAAAACTTACTGACATACTTCCACTTAAATCACTTCTAATTGAACTTCAGACTCAGCTTTACTTTAAGCACATTTGCATATGTTTT
>NW_010294536.1:18990-41118 GCF_000700745.2 Antrostomus carolinensis
AAATAATGTGCTTCCAGTTTGTAGGCAAAATGGTCATCTGCTAATACAAACTTTTAACTTCTTAAAATGAGTCCTTTCCACAAAGTTATTCCAGGTAGTTAATGCACATTTTCTGCAGGTTAAGCTGTGTGTAAAAGATGAGTTTATGACTTTCCATCTGTTCCATTAATTTGCAATTACTCAAAGTTTTTCCACTCTCAGTGATAGAAACATTTATATCTCTGGGAAATAATGATTTCCGTCCTTTCAAGTACACTCACCATATTCAGAAGGTTACAAAACTGTATTAAAGAACCTCTGCTTAAGAATGAATAATTTTCCTGGATTACATTCTCATTACAGAATGTTCAGAAACTCTTTTACCTTAAGCCTAGCAGCAAACCACTGCATGCGTTCGAATACATTTTCAGAGACAAAAATACCTCAGCCTCAGCTATTAGAATATTAACAGCATAAGATTAACATTTTTGAATATAAATTTTAATAATAAGAAGAAACCTTTTTTCCTAAACTTGCCCTATTTTAATAAAATAGTTCACAAAAACACTAATACCTACAGTATAAAGAAAAATAATTGTGTAATGCTTCTAAAATAATTTAAATCGTGTTGTACTGTGCATACAGGAAATGAATCCAGTAAATTAATATTTAGCTAATAAATATTAGCTAATAAATAAACTCTTGAAAAATATAAGTTTGGTATTTTAATTGTTGATGAGATACAATTCTGGTAATGTCATTCACAAACAAGTCCGCATCATATTTAAAGCCTGGAAAATATAGTAGGAATGAAAATATTTTAACAGTGAAAAGATCGTTAGATGATGAACCACTCAGAATACTTAAAGGAAACACTAAAACCAAATAGAGTTTCCTAGGCATAGATGACCTGTCTTTAAATAAAAAACAAAACGTAGTCCAGTTTTGAAGACAAAGACAATAGACAACAATAATGACAGGTCATTGTTCCACATTTGGTGAACCACTCTGATTATACTTAGCTTTTCCAGTGCCTAAAGGGAAGGTAAACACTGAAGAATTTTTACGGGGGTTATATGAGAAATAATTATGCTAATTAACATTTACTTGTAACTGTTCCACATCTAATGACAAAAAATCACGTTATTTTGAGTTAGACCTCTCACAAGTTTGATTCAGACAAGCTCATGGTAACAAAAGCAATTTTACGACAGTGTAACTACCAATTCGCAATCATATTTTTCCCAAGAGAGAAATATGATATTTTTTTCCTAAAATTTTTCTCTCTCTCTCCATAAACCTTTTTGCTCCTTATGTGGACCTGGACTTTGACACCTCTAACTTTTTTATGTTTGTAGTTATCTTTATCAGTTTCCTCTGACTTCTGCACTTTGTGGTTTACAGTGAAGAGCAAATTGAAGACTTGGAGAGTGTGTGTTGGGTAAATTTGTAGAATATAAAGCCATGAGACACAAAAGCTTGTGTATTTCTACAAAATGAGTGTAGAGAACAATATCTGTAAATCTTCAGATATCACATCAATTTTCATTCTTTCCATCTCTAAAGGCTTATTTTAACCAAATCCAGCCCTCATAAAGTTAAACACATCTTCCATTAAAGTTAACAGAATGCAAATGTCCTTCAGACATATCCCTTCCTAATAGATTCTGAACTTTCCGCTGTGGCATGCAACAAGTCTGCTGTTCTTTCTACTCATTTGGTCATGAACATGACAAGTGATTGCTGCAGTTGCCAGGCTAGCTAGCAAAAGAAACAGAGAAGAATTTAGGTAAAACATTTCTGGTGTGATGTGTGATGATTTCTGCAAGCATTTGCACAGTTTTTGCAATTGTAAATTCCACTTCCTTGGAAGAACTTCAACAAAGATGTACCTATATAACTTATAGATTGATATAATATTTACTTTGTCTGGTACCAAATGTTACTATTTTGTTGCTTGCAACTTCTAAAGTATTGGATAGATCATTGTATCTTGTCCACAGTGTCCAACCAACTTTTTGTATTCTACTTGTCTTTATCCCCTTCCCTTTCCTTTGCAGAGTTTTAATCCTTTCATTTGTATGCTCCAAGTAAGAAACCTTTTTTCTTTTTTTTCTTTTTTTTTTTGTATCTTTATCAGTTCTTGCCCACTCCGTTATTCTCTCATTTTTTCACATAAATTATTAAATCTTTTTCGTCTCCTCTTTCTCTGAAATATGCACAATTAAATTTGACCTGGTTAAACACCACACATATTATTTAAATAGATTTCCTAGCATTTCTCAACAGAAAACTTATCTGAAACCATGATCCCATTTTCTTAATCTGTCTAGCTTTCTTTGAGGTTCTACTAATTTATTTTTTCCTTGAATAACCTGAATAATTTTGTATCACCTTCAAATATGGAGATTTTTCTTCTAAATTACTAGTCAGACATCACTGAGCTTCTGAATCCTGTCCTTGACATCCTACTGCTAACAGCCACTTCTGAAGGACTTCATTGGAGTCTCTTTCAAAGTAAAATGGATTATGCCATCAAGTTTCTTTTCATCCATCACTTTAATCTATTAAAGGTCTTTAAATGAGAAATGAGAAAATGTTTGGTTTTATTTTTCTCCAGACACTACTGACAGCACTCTGTAGCATAATGTTTATCTTTTTCATAATTTCACTCTCCATTAGCATTTCAACCATTTGAGTGGTGCTTAATTAAGATTCATTAATCTGTTTCCAGAAAAAAAAATACAAGGTTCAAATATATATATATAAAAATAGGAAAAATAATTATAAAATAGAAAAAAGAATATACTGTGTTATGGTTAAGTCAGCTCAGGAAGTTGTTTATTTTGGGAGCTCATACTTTGTCTAGTGAAACTTAAAGAATGGCAATAAAAAAGTAATTTCAGTCAGGGCCTGAAGCTAGGCATAAGTACATATGCAGTAACATAAAGATATAAAGCAAAAGAGCAACACCTGAAAATAATATTGCCTCAGTAATCAGAGCTAGGCAGCTACTATCCTAGACATATTTTAAAGAAAGTCTATGCAACCTTCCCCTCTTTGTTTTCTTCCTAATTTCAAAAATTGTTTTCTATATAATGTAATTCACATTTACATTATCATGACTTTTGTAGATGTCTGTAAAAGTGACACCAAAGTCCTACTGAAAGAAAAAAAATCATTCACTCCCTCATGCCTGCAACTAGGCCGCATTTTTAGATTTTCAAAACCAAACTTCGCCTTTCTATCTATATTCAAATACTTATATATAGATCTATGTACACATTTGGGTCATATTGTCTTTGCGATATGCTCCACGGAGTGACCCTTTCTTTAACTAAGTGAAACCTGAATGATTCAAGCCCATCCTGCTCTTTCTAAATTATTCTGGATGCATCTTCAGGCTATGTATAATTTGGATTTTACAGGTATTTCACAAGCCTTTTCAACATACTCAGCACACCATACACAGCATTTCTCTCGCCATGTGACGTCAGCTCTCATCAAGGGCTTAACTTTAATTTTAGGGTAAGAAACATTGTAGCAGTATTTTTACAATTATCTAAAAATTAATATTTCTATATAAAACGGACAAGCTAAATGGCTTCCTTGGTGCCTGTCAAGTTCTTGATTCAATGGCAGGAAGCTGAAAGCATGTGCTGTGTGCCGAAAAGCATGGCAACCTTCCCGCCTCTTGGAGCAATCCTTGGACCAGTCTGCATAGAGCCCCTCCTGACTCTTATCTGCAGACAGACACAGTTGGTTCACTCCAAAAGAGATTCCAGGAGTGATTTTGCATGCATGAAGTGTGAGCAATCAGGAAGAACAGGTTTCTGGAATGAAAACTTGAATGATTCAAACTGACTGCTTTGTGAGAGCAGCCTAAATCCACAGCACTGGTATAACAGACTCCTTTCACAATACATCACTCTTGTCCAAGCCTGAAGGAAGGCTAAATGCCTGACTCCAATCAGAATTAAAATGGTGTGAAGTTCTCTTCCAGACTTCATTAGAATATGCATTATAAACATACATTCAGCTATCACTGGCTTGCTCGCTGTTTGCAACAAGTACAAGATCTTCTCCCATGGAATCTATAGTGATAGACCCAATATCTGAAAATTAGCTAGCCCTCATTTAAAAACATGATTGCATAAATATAGTTACATCAATATTTGACATTTGACCATCTTATAAATGAGGTTTAATATTTGATTTCTATCACTTTTAATCTTTCAGTTATGGTTACTCAAGGTACATCAATGTCCACAGCAGTCAACATTTTACACCTTTCTAAACACTTCCTTCTCAGAAGCTGGATAATGACAAACTCTAACTGTGGAGTAACCTTGAAAAGGAAAGAGGAATTCAGGCATCTGCTGGAGAAATACACAGCAACCACTCTGAGCAGCTGAACAGTGCATATTAAGTAAAACCCAGGCAACTAAAATAAAATATTTTAAAGTGTTTTCACTGCCTGTGTGTAAACTATCAATACTGCACAGTGCAACACGTCTAAGGAACAAAACCTAAGATTAATTAAATTGTCCTAACAGCTTATTTAGCTTAGAAGCAGATACAGATTAGAAAAAGATGTTTACATCTCCCATTTTCTCTTGATCTCCAGCAGCTTTATAAACATCCTGGAGCATGCACAAATTTTTGCACATTGAAGTAAAGGTAGCATTTAAAAATTAGCAGGGCAGGGGGGAGAAAAAGTTTTTTCAGGAAAAGAACTAAAAATATGTTCTTCTAAAATTATTGACTCAAAAAATCAATGCAATTAACTGGACTTAAGTGAACATAAAAGTATCAAAAGCAATCTTAAGAAAATAGAGCACACAAAAAAAGTCTGGAACTTACTGAAACATAAAAAGATTATCAATGTTAAACGCTCTAAAATTTGAAAAGTAGAATTATTGTGAAATTCTGGGACTGCAAGAATATAGTTATTTAACAAAAACTTTGAAAACCAAGAAATAAATATTGAATTGCTTTGATCCAACTGAGACATAGCTTGCTTTGTTTCTATACTCATCTCATGGATCAGAAATGACAGATTTTTTAAGACTTAAGAAGAAATACTAAATGAACAAAGAGAAATTAAATCCTGCCAAAGGAGGTGGCCTTACATAGTTCTTTTCCATTCAACTAAAATCTGAAGAATTTCCTTCTTAAAACCACATCTCTGGAATGAAATCACAAAAATATAATTCAGAACAATTTTTAAAAGATTTAAAATAATTTTAAAATGTCTTCCTGTGATTAAAGTTTAAATTGACTTTCCAATGAGTTGGCAATAGAAACTCTGGGACCTTTTCATGTTAATTTGGCAAATATAAATCATCTAAGTAGTAAATGTCACTACTTTGTATAGGAACTGGATCTCTAATGTCATTCCAATGTGGAGAAGTTGGAATGGTTCCTTTTTGTTTCAAATGAGTACAAACATGGGTCCTTACCCAAGGATCCTGAATACCATCAAACTCTTTATGTTAACATCTTCAGTTGCTCTACTGATTTTACTTTAGTGCATGGTATAACATATATGCAATAATAATTTACAGCAGTAACAACTCAGATGGGTGGGTGAGGTTACAGAAAAGCTAATGCATTCTGGAAGATGCTGGAATATGTGTCTGGTGGGTTCAGGAAACTGAAATCAGATCATTTGTCCTGCTCTATGCAGCAGAACAGGGCTGCTAAATAGAGATACAGAAGGTAATGCTGTCATACTGACAGAGGATCTGGATGGCCTGAGAACACTGACGTCTTCATGTAGGTACCATATCTTGAAGAATTTATCTTCTGTATCTTTGTACTTCCTTCCCTGAAAGGGAAGACTGAAAGAAAGTCTGTGTAACAGGGAGTATTCTCCCCCCTGGCAGTACCGCTAGATACTTCTTGGATCTGCTATCAAAGCATGGATCATAGGGTCTGTTCAAGTAGGTACTATACATTCACAATTGCCTCCCTCAGAAGATAGGCAAGCAGTAGGAGGTAAACTCTACTGAAGTGTCCTACTGTGTGTGTGTGTGTGTAGGAAATACATTATTTTTGAGTTAAAGAACAGATTCTGAAAAACTAAACATCTGTAGTGATTTCAGCCTCAGAGAATGCAACACAGTCAAAAAATACTGCTTCTACCAGAATTTGTTGTCCAGTCTGTGTAATGGAAACCATTTTCTATTCCTCTTTGAATATTAGCTGTAATCTTACTTGCATGTATTCATGAGTCATATTGCTTTAATTAGTTCCAAAGTTCACAGTAAGTATAAGGACACAGGGCTATTTTGTAAATGTACTGTCTCCCAGTGGATCTGAAGAAAACACAGATGAGTAGTCTTCAGGGAGTAGGTTCCATCATGTGCGAGCTCACTTCTCTTCAAGCAAGGGTGAAAAGCCACCTAGAAATCCTATGGTAACTGTTTATTATTTTTATTTTGTGAGCAGCCTGGAAACTCAGTGGTTCATTTTTGATGGTCCTCAAGTTCCGTGAAATGAAGACTGACTGGCTTTCATTCCTAAGGCATGCCAAAACCAAGGTGTAGAGAGAATCTGAATGGTTACAGCAAAAGGTCACTGATTGGTGCTAGATGGTCACACCAATGGTGGTCATATCAATCAATCTGTTTCTCTTTCTGGTTTAGACCCTATTCTGACTTGAAACCACCCAAGGTACTTCCAAAACATATCTTCAAAGCAAAGAGAGATATTGAAAACCAGTCTGCCATTGCCCCTTCCTTTTTTTTTTTTTCTTCTATATTTTTCGCCCAGATTTCCCATATCTGCTTCTACTGCATGTCTTCATGACAGCCTGAGATCCTGCTTCCTGGCACATCAGAGTTTCTTGGCTCCTAAACCTAATCACTTGAAGCTGAGCATATTCTTACCTGAGCTATAGCAGTTTGTGAATGTCACAGATATGAAAAATTCAGAGTGGTAAAAAAGTGGTATTACTTTTAAAAATATGCTCCAGTTGGTTTTCTGACATAAAGTCACTGAAAAATGTAATTTGAAAATTGATGGTCAACATTTTTTTCTAAACTTGTAACACAGCAAAACAGGTAGTTGTGCCTGTCTCTGTCTTACATTTCACATGTACACATATGACCCTTTGTTGTAGTAAGTTAAATAGTTAACATGACTATTTCAAGAGAGAAATACTATATTGTATTGATTTGTCTGACACATGGCACATTTGGTTTTCAGACTTACTCCATTTTGATATATAATATTAAAATAATGTTAGGCTGACATGAGAATCTGAAGTTCTTATGCCCTGTATCTAATGGGCATGAGGAAAAATTGTGGTGTCTTCCTGAATCTACTTCAGCAGCTGTCTACTCAGCAGGAGCAACAAGCTTCCACGTTTCAGTAACTGCTAATTACCACTGATTGCACAGACCTTCCCTACTGCACCACCACCTCATTTCAACAAAATGCGGGAATAGCTGTGGACAGTACCCAAATGGCCATGTCTCTGCCTCTGGCTGAGTATTGCATGTCCACTGAGTCTCACCTGGGGACATACATTTTGATGAAATTCAGGAGCTTTACCTAGAATGGATAACAGGGTTTGCCTTTAGATTTCTACTCAATATTTTATGAGTGTGTCATCCCATCTCCTTATGGCTTTATAGTTCTTTTTAATACAAACATTTTTTTTCACTCCTCTAAACCCTATACCAGGGTTTCATGTTTAATGCTTTATACTTAATATATTTACTAGCAGCCACATTCTTTGGTAGAAAGCCTTCTTTTACAGTCCAGAGTGACCCACTATCAGTATGTAAAAGTCCATTCTGCACTGTCTTTCTTTTCTAACTGATCCAACATGAAGCAGTCAAAAGTTATTTAGTGATTGACATTGACATAACTTTGCCACAAGCAACCAAAGCAATTACAAGACCTGGCTCGGGTGCAGCTGAAACACCTTGATAAGAAAGCAATGAAAAATGACACATCACACAAACAGAATGGTTTCATCAGCACAACACTAAATCAACATGTATGTTTCTGGTACTCCCCATTCTTTCAATAATAGAATAATCAGAGAGGAGGACTGATATCCCCAGTTTTTACTGACAGGTTGGAATGGAAGTAAACTAAAATAAAACCTGTCTGTGCACTGTAATTTGACTGTATTTTAACAATGATAATTTCAATTTAGTGCTCCATAAACCACTTCATATTTTAGTCTGGCTTGCCAGTGGTTGGTATAAGGAGATAATGTGTTTGTTGGATTTCTCCTTCATTCCCTAAAAATATCAGTATTTACTATGACCATTGAAATTAGGCAGGATATCACAGCAACAACAAAAGAACAAATAAAATTTGGAAAATAGGTTCCTTGATGTTCTGTGCCTTGCACAGGCAGTATGAACAGTGCTGAGTTAATGAGAGGAATACAATTCTCTGGCCACTTAGGCAGAAAAGTCATCTCTATATCACCAAATTAGCTGTTTCCCTCTTCCTATTGAAAGAGTGAAATCTATCCACAAGAAAGTATTTATTTCTAGGACATTTCAGTTTACAGAAAAAATTGGTATTTGTTATTTTACTTATTTTTTTTGAGGTTAACCACAAGTATCATTATATGTGTACGCCGATTTTATATTTCTCAGAGAAAATTAGCATTTCTAATATTTCAGTGTAATTTTCCCTTCCTTTTAACTTAAAATATCAGCAAAGTCCCTTCGATAACATATCTGGATAAAATGTCTTCTTACCCCTCAAATGTTACCACATGACAATTACCAGAATTTTTCTGAAGCAGTACGGTATTTTAATCCAACACAAAAGGCAAGGCTTACTTCCTTCAATATTTCTATCTCTTGCCAGGCAAAAAGATCTTCCTATTTACGCATTTCTGTTACTTTTTTATTATACAGTGATATATCAGCTACAATAAATAAAGAAAAACCTATATTAGAGAAGGACGTTTCCAAAGCTGTGAGTGGTAGAAGCAGTGCAGCAAGGCACTTGCAAAGTCATCCTTCCAAGCTGCAAGGATAGAGCCTGATAAATCAAGGAAAATCTAAATAAATCTATAGAATCTATAAACTGAAGATAAACAGTTAAAGAGAGAGTGCAAGAGAGGGACAAAGTACAAGTGGTTTTAGTAAGAAAAGTGAAAATTTTCCAGTTGATTCAGTGTTCTAATAATGCTATTACACAAATCTTCATGAAAGAATAAATAAAAAAAAAAGGCAAAATAGTCTGATAGTACAAATTTATTTATAACAATATTTTTACTTTTTTTTTTTTTTTCTTTTCAGATCAAGTGTGCAAGTCTTCTAGGTATTGCAGTAAGAAAGTGCATAGTAAACACTGCACATATTTTAATAGCTATCTAGGACAAGATATTTTCCTGTTTATTGAATTATGCTGCTACGCAAAATGAGAAAACCTCCAACCTTCTCATAAGGAGAGTAATACTTCAAAATCAAGAATGTAAGGCTTAGAAAGTGCCATAAATAAAGCTGAATAAAACATTAAAAAGACTAATATCTACCTTTAGCAGAAATGGTTGATGTCTCACAGCTACTGAGCCTACTGCAAACACTGATTGTAATAGGAAGCTTTAGCATCAGTATCAGCTCTGTCTACAGTAAAAGCAGCCAGCAACCATGTAATTCCTAGTACTCAGTTTATTCATATGTAGCCTCTTTATATTTACCTCTGTGTACATAAGTAGCTATTGATTTCTGCTGAAGATTCACTGAACTGACTTGCCCATTGCTTGGGCACTAACTAATATAAATATTAAATCGTGAGATTGGAAAAGGGTAAGAGACAATCGCTGCCACTGTTTATTATATTATCATTTACAACGGAAGGATTTTTTTCTTTTTCAAAATGCTCTTACCTCACTGCACCAATCTGGTGTATAAGTTTATGAAAAAGTGTGTTAAAAAGGGAGTTAAAGAGAATATTTAACATCAAAGATGAAAATCATTTCAGCTATAATTTATTCCAGAGGCTTCTTTTATCATCATTATTATAATATTTCCCCTTTATGCAATGATTCTGATAACATGTTGTAGTTTTAGTTCAACCCCCTGAGATCTACATTCACCACAAAGACAGCTTGTTTATATTTTCAGTGTTAGTAATTCCACAGCATGTTGAGCAATGTTTAAAATTCCCATTTATGCTTTATCTACCAAAAAATTCCCATGACAGACAGTGATATAAGATACTGAGATATTTAAATTCAGGAGTGAAAAATCACTACTGGACTGTATATTAAATAGCAATGTAGCTTTCCTTCATAGAAAAGGATCCCAGGAAATGATGATAACTGCACTCAGCACAATAAAAGTAGCTCACAGCAAGATGTAGGTAGATAATTCTAAGCTTGAAAATAGCACAGAACAGGAGAGAAAAAGAAGGACTCCATGTTATGATGGAGGAGCAGAAGAAACTCTCCAATATCAACAATAGCTTCAAGCTCATGCTCTATTTTGGCTAATTTATAACCTTCACTGCTATGGGTCTGATCGCTTTGCTTTTGGCATAATTTTTGCAACAGCTCAACTTATTTTCAGAGCTGAAAGTGATAATACATCTAAAAATGAGCCTGGACGTGACTCTTACTGATTTGAGTGGCCTTTAGGTACCTGAATTCTGCTTTGGGCATGCTATTTCCAAAATATGGGGACATGTAAGTTTTAAGTAAACTGAACTAGTAACCTAAACTCTCCTCACAAGTCTCTGAAGACAAATAGATCAAACTAAAAGGCAATTAATTTATTTTAAAATAAGGGTCCAAAAGGTGGAAGGCTTTTTTAGAGATACCTACCTTGAAACTTACAGTTATTAGCTGAAGTTCAGACATCAAGCTTTTAGACATCTCTTGGGGTTGGTGACTGTTACTATTAGGTCTAAGCAATACCCCTAAACATTCCCCACACAGTGGCTGCCTTGCCCTCTACGACCCTTACGCGGCACTTTTATTTACACAACAGTTTATACTTATGTATACTTATATATACCATCCAACAATATTTAGGACCAGAAATGTATCGGGCACGGAGACAGTAGATCTCAGGTTTGTTTCAAAAACGTCATTCTCACAAGAATTTGGAACAATACCTTCAAGTCCGATAAATCTTAATACTGGAAAAATGATCAGTACATTTATAAACTCTATAAGGTAATTAAGGAAGAATATTCCTTAAAATGTGCTGTTATTCATAAAGATGATCCCTTGAATCAAGTACTTCAATACTAGAAAGGTATGTGAGAGACAAAAAATGGAAAAAATAATTAAAAATGGCCTAGTGCTATGTTGCTTTAGTATAGCCAGAAATTTCTCTTGCCAATAGAAAAGCCATCCTTTGGTCCAGACATTTCGTAGATAAATAGAAAAATTGCACTGTCCATTACCACACATTTGTATAACAATTTCTCTAATTTTCTTATCTATTATTACTTTTTTTTTTCTTTTTTTTTTTTACTACTATGAATATTATCATTGTAGGCACTCAGATTCACCTCAGCTGAACCACTGGAATCATTTGAACCCAATGCCATGTTCACACAATGTAGTATAGACATTTTGCTTTGAAATTTCTTAATACAATTTGAAGAAAACCTAACATATATTTTGAGAAAATGTTAAAAGTGTTTATCATTTTCATAAACACTTTGACACACATACAATAGGGATGTTATAATTATACAGTTAATTAGTTATTTCAATGCCTACACTGATTATTCATTATCATGGTATTTCTAGGGAAACTCTGATCCTTATAATATGTGCTAAGAGAGAATTTATTTTGGTCATTTAGCATGGGATTTATGACCTAAAATATCTGTAATGTAGTTTATACTGGTGCTAGTCACTGTAGAATCCTTGTATAGTTGGTCAGAAGAAACAGGCACTGTAATCCTACAGTCAGATTTAGAAGTCTATTTTACCATGCAGTGGATCACAATCTAGAAGTTCTGTTGTTCTCCACTGATTATAAGTGGAAGTAAGTATGATTAACTCACATGAAGACATCTATATTTTAGATATCTGTGTTCAGTTACATGAATTCATGCACAAATTGTGCACATATACATTTACACGTCTGGATATTATTCTAGAGAATTGTATAAATCAGCTCAAAACATTTCATATCTTAATGAACAGAGGGCACCCTTGTTACTTTTCTTAAAGCAATATTTCATCCTGCATTGATATTCTAATCTACAACAAACATATTTGTGAGTATCCAATTCATACCTTTTTTTTTTAGCATATCTGTATTTTCCAATGTTGTATGGCACAGAAGCATACAAAAAATCCCTAAATAAGACAGATTATACAAAACTGGTGCAGCACCAGGCCAAAAAACCACCTGAGGTCCCAAAAGCAGTCTAAATTCATTAGCATGATCCTAATTAACTTTGCTGCCTAGAAGGAGTTTTGATGAGTTCAGATTCAGTTCTATACTAGCACAACTCTATTGCTTTCAGTTGTGGAACAAGTTAAGTCAGTGCTACTCTGCAGTTCCCTGCTCCATACTTAATTGGTAAAAGAAAGCTTAGTGACAAGTATAGAAAAACAGCCTACTGCACTGAAACCTAGCAACAGACGAATATTTCAGATGATGTAGTCCATGTTCATCAAACCTTTCTATGGTCTTAAACTAAAAAACTTGCACATTGTAGTACTATACTTTTATTTCTTCCATGTTTATTTCATCTTGGAAATGATTGAGAGAAGACGTTGTCAATTGGAATTTCTTCAGCTACAAAATTCATATTGCTATGAGTCAATATCTGTCTGAAGAATGTTAACCAAAGAGAGAAAAAAGGATTCCTCTATTATTATGAAGCCATCATTTGGCATAATTCTAATATAGCTCTAGATAGCTTAGCCCTGGATAGACGGAGGATAGGGGGCTAGATGATGCCACAGAAGGAGGAAAGGGCACAGTCTGAGTAAGGGGAAAGGGGACTGCGATGAGATCTCCTCTCAGTGTCTTCTTCTCCAGGCTGAACAAACCAAGTGACTTCAGCCTCTCCTCATATGGCTTTCCCTTTAAGCCCTTCACCAACTTTGTGGCCCTCCTCTGGACACTCTCCAATAGCTTTATATCCTTTTTATACTGTGGTGCCCCAAACTGCACACAGTACTCAAGGTGAGGCCGCACCAGTGCAGAGTAGAGCAGGATGATCACCTCCTGCAGTAAGCTCCCCAGGGATGTAGTCATGGCACTAAGCCTGACAACATTCAAAAAGCATTTGGCCAACACCCTCAGACACATGGTCTGAACCTTGTGACTGTCCTATGCTAGGGCAAGAGTTGGACTCGATTATCCTTATGGGTCCCTTCCAACCTACAACATCCTGTCGTTCTATCTATGATTCTACGATAACTCTTCACTTTATTATTATAAAGGTATGTACGAACTCTGCATCTATATGGATACAACATACACAAGTCAGCCATTACTATGCTAAGCCTGACCTAACTCTCAGTCATGCAGGTAATCACTTTTTCTCACTAGGACACATACGCATGCTCAAGTCTATCACAACTCAAAAGCATGGGAGTAAAAGAACGATAAGATTCCTCTCAGTAGATGAAAAGCTAAACTTTGTAAACAGTGATAAAATGAAAGATGTTGTTATAATAAGACATTTTAAAAGGAATAGCTATAGTTCAGTCTGCTGATACAGACTTGCACAGTGTTATTTGTCTTTTTAAAGAATATTTTCATGATTTACAGTAGGTCTGTATCTAACTTGCATCTGTTCTCTTGTATTTTGACACTGAAGTTTTCTGTACATTATACAATTCCAAATATAATTTAAACTGAGCAGTCTCTCTAAGCAGATTTACAGAGAGGTCTGTGCTACTGTAAAATCTATACATCAGAGCAATTAGGAAGACTATTTTCTCAGAATAAATAACATAAAATAATTTTGACAAGTAGAAATGAACTAAATTCATAAACTCGTGCCTTTATATTGTATTAAAAAGATTTTTCTTCCAAATGTCATTACATTAAAAAAAACCTCTCCTTACTGTAGTGGGTATTTAGCATGGAAACACTCACAGAAGAATTGTATAATTAAGGCCTACATGAACTTCATTATAAGACTGTTTAAAGGCTTCAATTACTTCTAGGATATTTTCTGGTCTCTTCTGAAAACTTTATTAAATTTATTCAAATATTTCAAGAGCAAGTCTATTTTCCTATACCTTAATTTATCAGATACACAGTCACATGATAGTCTCTTTACCCACTTTGTACATCATCTCAAGATAGAGAGAAGCTCAGAAGACTTTCAAGAGACTCTATTTTGGAAAAATAGATTGAGTGTTAAAATAGTATGTTTTATAAAATAAACTAATATCTTTATTTGCAGAAAGGCCAGGGAAAACATCTCCTCTGTTCTTACCTCTGAGGACTCTTAGATCACAATAAAAAGGAAATTCTTAGCTCAGAAAAGTGTTTTGTCCCTTCTCTCTCTTTGTGATTATTCTGTTTGTATTCTCAGTAGCTAAATGTCTTATGATTGGTGGTCCAACTTTAAATTCCCTTTCACTTTTTTTCTTATTGGAATTTCACAACAGTGCACTATGATTGAACTATTTATTTATTTGTATTAGGGTTACAAATGAAAGCAGGTATAAAGTGAGAGAGTGATTTGCATAAGCATCTTTTATTTATGGAGGAATTTGAGAGTGATTTAAAAATTTTCCATTGTACAAAAATTTAACTTGTTGTGAACTCAGTTCTTTCAAGAATCATTAAGTTTTCTAAAATACAAGGTGGAAAATAAATGATTAGGTTGGTGGCATGTTGTTTACTGTTATCAAAACTTTTGAGGTAGAGAAAAAAGCAAAAGGGATAGGTTATACTTCCTTTTATGAACAACCTGGTATTGTGATATCAAACTTCTAATATACGGCTTCATTCAGAATTGGCATGCAGCATTTATGTTAAACAATATATTTCATATACATTTAAATTTAAGTCTTGTGAAAGTAGGGTGGGCTATGATTCCATGTGAACAACAAATGATAGTATTAAAGAATAACAAAGACATGGATATTCACGAAATAGGGTTTGATCTGTATTAGCAAAGCATGTAATGACAACATTTACAGCTCCTGTAATTTTTCAGTCTACAGTGTAACTGGATATAACAGGAAAGGTCAAATATGTAGTTATTTACTGCCCCTAACAAGAGTGATATAGTAGCTGCAAAGTCTCATCAACCTAAATGCCCATGACATTTCCATTTGAGTCCTGGCAGTACAAAGTCAAATGCTTATTAAATTAAAAGCCTACTTTTATTTAGAGCACATGCTTTTAATCTGAATAAAGAGGTCAGACAAAACTGTCCCAAAACATACTTAGTGATATATTAATCATATATACATCATCATCTCCTTATCATAGTCAACATCTGTCTCTTGTATTTACCTCTTTGTAATCTGAAGATCACCACACCTATTTGTCCCTCCAAAAAAAACCTCCTCCTGCAAACCACCTTTGCAAAGAGCTGCAGCATGCTCCTTGTATACTATGTGTGCTATTGCAAACACAGTCAGAAAACACACAGTTCTGTAGGGATCATTTTATGCAACCAGATTAGTGGACTTTATACTGTACCTTTTAATAAAAATGAATCCTACAGTGCCTATTTTAAATACTCATTTCCTGTTTTAGAAAACATACCATTAAGGCACAGATTATTGAAAATATAATATAATAAAATAAAATCTGATTTTCACTTTTTTAAGAAATTAAAAACCCAATATAATCCTGATTTTCATAAGGCAGATACTTTTCCTATAACTGGAAAATATTTTATGTTTAAACTTATCTCTGTAATTTAATTATAAACCCTTCTGCATAATGTTTCATGTTGACACTCTATAACGTTAATGAGTTTTAGCAAAGCTCCTATAAACCCTCATTCCTGGACTGATGGAAAAGTCTGTCATTAGAATAGATCTTGTAATTTCCTAAAATTCTGTATTATTTTTAACAGTTAGAGAAAAAGTCTGAGCTGCTGAATGACACTGTTTCACATTTCAGCTGGCTTAATTATCAAAAATATCCCAAAAGAATGAAATTATACCCAACAGGGTATGTATTATTTCAGTCGAAAATATTCAAGAGACTGAAATATACAAATCAGAAATATTTTTCTTAATACTGTTTATTAAAAGTTTTTTCTAGTTTGGAATATTTTCACAAACAAGTCTTTAAACTTAGACTGTGTGCTCACTTCCTACATTGGCTGAAAGCAAAACAGCAATAAATATTTTAATACTTTAATAATTTCCAGACCCCTTAAAGTACCAATTAGCATATTAATGCAATGGTTCATTGGTCTTATCCAAGAAGTTAAACTTCCAAATAACTAAATAAAAAGCTTTTATTACATGACTATGTGAAGACTGGCATTACCTGCAAAGGTACAGGGAGAGGAGAGAAAAAAATACAAATCCCACATTTGTTAAATTGTTCAGTCAAATAATTTCAAAGGTATCTTGTCTTTCTGTAATTAGCCTAGCAATTAAAACTTGATCTATATACTGAAAATTATATTTGACTTCATAATTATGTTTAAATATGCTAGGATCCTATTCAGAAAGATCATGTAATTAATTTCTACACATAATAATTTCTGTGTGACTAAAAACATTCAGTATATTTTCATTGAGTTCTCTCAAGAAAAAAAACAAAAACAAGTGAACAACTGTACTTGTTCAGATTTCGTGGTAAAGAGGTTTTACTGGTACATGAGCTCAGTGCTGGAATAAGAGGGAACTGTTGGAAGTTTCTTGATTTACTGGCCAACACAAATTGGCTACAGTACCCATGAAAATATACCCATTGAAATATAGAGAGTTCCCTAAACCCTTAAGTTGCAGAAATCTTGATGAAAATGAAGACTCTTTAGATGAAAATTCTGAAACTTGGCTGTCTTTGCCCATATAAAGTGCTCTACATGTCACCATTACCTCATAGGCAGGAAGAGACCTGGCCAGTTTTCTGAGTGCACAGCTGTAATTTCTCCTGAAAGGTCTATCTTGGCCAGATCTAGCAGCTTTTGGTGTCATTCAGGGCTACAAAGCTGTGCATAAGAGAGGGTCTAAACCCTGTAGATTGATCAATTGAACCACAACTTTTGTGTTCCAGGTTACAAAGGAGAGATCCAGAACAGCAATGTTACCTGCAAGAAAACTGCCTAGGTCACACGCTGTTCCAAGCACAGTACATTCACTGCCATGATGAGTGCATGTCAGCAACACAAAAGAGTAAAGGGGAAAGTCAGTATTTAAAGCTTAGGAGTTCACCTCCTGTGGCAAAGGAAGAGATGGAGTAGAACAGGGAATTTTTCTTTATATGCATGTAGCTGCAGGTAATAAAATAAGGCTAGTGTTGCTACTGAAGCTGTAGAAGGCCCTTTTCCAGACAGACCTATGTAACAACATTTCTCCCAGATGGAAAGAATTGATTCTGCCCTGAACCTTTATTATAATATTTTTGTCATTGATGATTGAGAAATTTCTTTGAGTCAAAGCAGGTTGTTCGTACAGGTCCTCATTCTCAACAAAGGAGAACATAAACTTGTAGCTGCAGGAAATGGTGAAGATTTCACTTTGCCTTTTAATAATCGTATTTATTTTCTCTTTCTCTTAAACAAAATTAGGAGGTCTTCTTCACTGGTTCATTTTTTCATTGAGTAGTCTCCTTGCTTTCATTCCAAGATATTATGTCTTATCTAAGTACAGCTTTGGAAAATGAAGACCTAATATTTCAAAATTGTTCACTAGCAGCGGAATGGATACTGTCTTCTCTACAGATTGTTTTAACACATGCAAGCCTACTGGAAACAAACACTATCTACCAGGACCTGTAACTACAAACTTAAGATATGGGAAAGGTCTAATAGGTTACCAATGCAGCTAGTTTTTCTAATCTGTTGAAATCTCTTCTAGGTTTTAAAAAGAGGTTTGCATTATTAGTCCTTAAGACATCATAGCCACAAAATGTGCACATGAGATGTAAATGCACACAAGCACGTGTATGTATAGTAAGCACACAAGGTGAAATACATACACATACTATGGAGCCTCAAAAACTGAAGTTGCAGCTGCTGTGGAATCAAGCCATTGTAGTAGGAGCAACCAAACTTTATCTGTTGAAAGGTGTCCAAGTACTTGTGGTACAGATGTGTAGTAAGAAATTATGTGACTGGCAAGGAGACTAGCTGGAAGGAGGTTCTGGGTAGGCAGAACAAAGTCAAGCTTAAGTTGTATCATCAAACACCAGATTGTCTTGTTTTTAGTCTACTTTCTGATTCCATTTTGAACTGCTCCAAACATATTTTTTCAAGAGAGGAATGATATGAGAGGTAGTGAAGTCATAGGCAATATAGCTGTGAGGAAATTCATGTCACTTGCTCTCAGGGACAAGAAGTGGTCCTCTTTGATTTAGCAGTATTGACCTGTCTGTAAGGCCTAACCTAGCTCTTCCCCAGGACAGGTAATACTGGATGGCCCATACCTCTGATCATGTGTGGTGGTTTCAGCCACAGCCAACACCATGTGGTCCTTCACTCACTGCCCCTGACCTGATGAGATGGGGAGAGAAACACAACAAAGGGCTTGTGGGTTGAAATGAGGACAGGGAGGGCTCACTCACCAATTATGGTCGTGGGCAAAACAGACTTGACTTTGGGAAGAAAAATCAATTTAATTTGTTACCAATCAGTCAGAGTAGGATAGTGAGACATAAAACCCACATCTTAGAACACCTTCCCCCTACCCCTCCCTTCTTCCCGGGCTCAAATTACTTTGCTCCCTATTTCTCTACCTTCTCCTCCCCAGTAGCACAGGAGACAGGGAATGGGAGCTGCAGTCAGTTCATCACATGGTTGAGATCCCTCCCGCAGGCTAAAAGAGTTCAGGAACAAAGTGTTCCAATGCAGGCTTCCCACAGAGTCATGGACCTCTTTAGGCACAGCTCCCAACTCCAGCATGGGGACCTTCACAGGCTGCAGACAGGTCTCCAGTCCAGCGCACCTCCTCCCCCAGCTCTGGCATTGAGTGTCTCTGGGGTCTTCTTGCTTGTCACGAGCTCCTGATGTAGTCACAACTGCCCTCAGGCACAGCATCCTGCTCTGGTGTGGGGTCCTCCATGGCCTACACGTGGGTATCTACTGTGCTGTTGAAGCTCCATAGCTGTAGGGGACTCCATTTACCTCCCTTCACTCTTCTCCTTGATGATCTGAATGTCTGAGGTTTTCTGTCTGCCCTCCTCCTCCTTCTTCCTCATGTCAATGATGCTCTTTTTGTCTCTTTTTGTTCAAAACAACAGTCTCTCCTGATGGCTCTCTCCTACCTTGCCGAACTGGTTCTTCCCCTCATAAATATGGATTCAAAGAGGCATTTCCCTATCTCAGTCTGGGCTGGAGGTGGGTCTGCCTTGGAGACAGGGGAGCTTCGTGAAGCTTCTCACAGGGGCCATCACTATAGCACCTTCCCCCACTAATAAAAAAGGCCCACCCACACAAATCCAACACACTGCAATAAAAACTAGATAAATAAATGAGAAAAATAGTTACGTAAAGAGTAATAGTTATGTGAAGACTGGGTACAGCTCATCAGAAAAGGAATCTATCTCAGGGACCAATTAACATGAAAAAATCATTAATCTGTTAAAGAGTAGTAAATTCCAATATCTCTATGAAGTTAAGAAATCTTTGAATTGTTAGGGATCTTTGTTTAAATTCTTTCTGTAACAGAGTTCAAATAAGACACAAATGAAATCTTCCTTTTTCTTCTTCTTTTTTAATTTCCAAGCACTTTTTTTTAACCTCAAAATAATGAACATAAATCCAGGTTCAGTTTTTCAGATGCTACTTACATAAATTGAGTCCCAGGGGAGATAACCATTTTTCTGTTACTACCTGATCCTACTTTTTAATGGTCATTGGATCAGATCCCTAAAGAATAAAGAGTAATCCAATACAGTGACCAGAATAAACCATTTTGAAGTACCAGATTATAAAATATTACAGGATTACATGTTTAAAATAAATATATGCCAGATATATTGGTCATATCTGATTAGTCAGCACCAACTTATTCTCTGTTTCAAATAAATAGCCTTTCAATGTTAACCTATGTAAAATTTTAAATGTATTCTTCCAGCCCCTATCTGTGTCTCTGAATGTTAAAGATAAGCAGAGTGTGGAGGTTACTTTCAAAAAACCCAGCATTTCTGTGCCAAGTTAATCTACTTCAGAAACTGCCAGTAATACTGTATCACAGTAAAATATGTTGGAACATGAGATGATTTGTTCACGTATGCTAATATTCCTCAGATTCTTGTCATGTTACTTCCATCAGTATACAATTTACTTGATATATAATATCAACAACAAGCATTGTAAAAGTTTCAGGAAACATTTAGTAATTTAATGTATTCCATGAGGAGATTATATTTAAACTTTCGAAGTGTCTTTTCTTGGTTTCAAAGGAGTTTGGCATTTGGTGTTTGAAGGTAGCTATAACATAGAAACATCTGTATCACTCTATTTCAAGTGGGACATTAATTTTTATCTTCCTTGCATCTTGCCAGAATACCCTGCTACAGGTCAATGTGATTGCTAGGCAAATGTAACTCACTTGGCCAAAAGTCTGAGCTCTCTGCTATGCTTGGTTGCCTAGAATTTCAGGTATTTAGTATAAAACAATAGTAAAAACCAATCCAAACACAAAAGCAAGACATCTGTAAACGGTATTGGCTTTTACAAATCTCGACAGCCTGCACTGACCTATATTATTGACACATTAGCTTTTCACTTTTTAAGATCTGAAGTATAAAGAGCAGTTTCCAAACTCCATTTTACAAAATGATAGATACTAGTCAGCCCACAGGGGGAAAAATGACAGTTATCCAAAATGAAGATCAGTGCTTAACTCTGTTATTTTGCATGCAAGCAGTTCTGCTACTGAATAGTTGCCTATTTCTGTTTTCTTACAATTATACTCAAAGCACAGGAATAAAAAAAAAAGTGTAGACTCTAGGTTTTGTTATCTTCTGCAAACCATATTTTCGACTGACTGATTCATTGCACTGATGTAATACACAACTGCACTGTGTCAAAACTAGCATTCCTCGTTTAATTGACTCACCTGCACCTAACCCTGTTTGCCCACCTGTGAGATTTTCCAATACAAATCTTCAGGTTTTCTTCTTTTCTCCAAACATCTGATGAACTATGGGGAACAGACCATGTGGAAAATCTCCATTGCCTGACACTTGCTACTCATAATATTAAGCCACTATCCCTCATATTTGAGAAGTCATGGCAATCCAGTGAAGTTTCCACTGACTGTAAATAGGAAACATAACCCTCATTTTTAAAAAGGGAAAAAAGGAAGACTTGGGGAAATACATGTCAAGTTCACCTCTGTGCCTGGCAAGATCATGGAGCAGATCACCCTGGAAACTACGCTAAGGCACATGAGAAGTGAGGATGCAATTGGTGACAGCCAACATGGCTTCACCAAAGGCAAATTGTGCCTGACCAATCTGGTGGCCTTCTATAATGGGGTTATGGCATTAGTGGACAAGGGAAGAGCAACTGATCTACCTGGACTTGTGCAAGGCATTTGACACTGTCCCACACAACTTCCCTGTCTCCAAGTTGTTGAGACATGGACTGGATGGACAGACCACTCAGTGGATAAGGAATTGGCTGGATGGTCACCCTCAAAGAGATGTGATCAATGGCTTGATGTCCAAGTGGAGACCAGTGATGGGTGGCATCCCTCAGGGCTCAGTATTGAGACCGGTGCTGTTTAACACATTTGTCAGTGACATGGACTCTGGGATTGAGTGCACACTCAGCAAGTGTGCTTACAACACAAGCTGTGTGGTGTGGTTGACACACTAGAGGGAAGGGATGCCCTTGCCATACTTGAGAAGTGGGCTTATGCAAACCTCATGAAGTTCAACAAGGCCAAGTGCAAGGTCCTGCACTTGGGTTGGGGCAGTTCCAAACATAAATACAGACTTGGTGGAGAAGGATTCAAGAGCAGCCCCAAGAGAAGGACTTAAGGGGGCTGGTGGACCAGAAGCTCAACATGAGCCAGCAATGGGCGCT
>NW_010294537.1:0-7262 GCF_000700745.2 Antrostomus carolinensis
CATTCTGTGATTCTGTGATTCTGTGAATGGCTGCAGGAGCAGCAAATCCTGCCCGAACAGCTGGACGTGGCAGCAGTGCTGCAGCTCCCATCCCTGAGAGGGAGATGAGGAGAAGGCAGATTTGGTTCCTGCCCTTGAAAATCCTAACTGACCTACTGCAGGCTGTGGGTGGGGGGAGTGTGTTCCCAGGCTGGACCTAGGCACTGGGAAAGCCACGTAAAAATCATTCAACTTGTATCTCCTTTCTCTGCGCTGAGATTTTCCACCTAGCAGTTGGCACATATTTTTTCCGTGCACATGGGAATATTTGCCTCAGGTCTAAAAGACACAGAATCCCTCCCTCCCAGGTCTCATTTGGCTGGAGAAAGAGGCCAGCTGCCTTTTCATCTCCTCTCTTGTGCTTGCATTTATCCCCAGAACTGTGTCATTTGGCCTCTGTCCATCTTGCTCTGAGTTGTGGCAAGCCTTTCCTTACCTGATAGAGCGTAGTAAATATCCCAGTCATCTCATGGCAGATAGGGGCAAGTTTCAGGATATACAGACACCTGGTCAATTCTGCCTTGAGTCATTCAGCATCTTCCTTGTTGAGGGGAATGAGAAAATACAGCTTGGCACCTCTCTGCATGAGAATACAGGCCACTTCCAGTCTGCAGGAATATGAGGCAGAAGCTCCTGGAAAGAATGAGGGAGGGCTTAGTTGCTCATTTTGGGTCTTATCATCAATTGGCATTAACTCAGGTAACTCTACTGAAGTTGGCTTTTGTATTTTTTTTGGCTCAGCTCTCATTTGTTTGCTGGTCTACTACCTGTATCCCAGGTAGCATTTTCCCCTAGTGCATGGCCTTTTTCATCAGAAGATGATGTTCCATGTACAGCATCCTGAGCTAGCTCACCTGTGTTCCTTTCATTTAACATGAATGCATTGTGTGATAGAAAATTTAAGTATCTCAGAAAGTGAAATTTGCATAAATTTCCAATACTATCCTCTGACAGAGGAAATTTTAAGCATAAAAATCATCAGAGTTTAAATAATACCTCCTGTCCAAATGCTCGCTGGTGAAAGCCCACCAGTTGCTGTGCTGTTCTACAGAATTTTGCAGTACCTTTACTGAAAAAGAGTATGAAAAATGGTTAAAACTGTACACTTGTGTGTTGGATGCCATTTTGTAAGGATGGTTTGTGAGTCACAGACTCCAGCACCTCAACACTGTAAGCTGGTGGAGCTCCAGCTGCCTGCATCAATACAGCTGAGTCTGCTGCTAAACCCCCTCACACAGGTGCATCTATAACTGCATTTTGATGCATTCCCTAGTCCATGGCCCTGGGTTTCTGCAGGAAGGAGACCTGGGCATATATCTAGGAAGACTCTGGCCTGGTCCCTGATTTGTAAAGTCAGCACCAAGGACCCCAGCACATACCACAAAGATCTCCATCCCTTGGCTTCCATGCAATCCATAGATCTATCTCCTGATCACAGGTCCAGTGCTGAACACTGACACATAAAAATATGAAAATTATTGTGTGTATTGATGGAGAATATAGTAGGATGTGAATGCTGCATGGAGAGAAAAGAGCTCAGTAATGCAATAGCAATTTTTGCATTCAAGCCCATCACTTTGAAAAGCAATGCTGATATGTGTAATAGTAATGAGTAATACAGCTCATTGACTCAAGGCAAACGTGCTGTGGTGACTCACAGTTTTTGGAGATCAGAGGATAAGAACTAGTAGGCTGATTAATTTTGTTTCTTCTTGCATTTGTGAAAATTTTTTTGACAGATTGCAGTTTTCCTGAATTTACTCTTTGTTCAGAATGATTTGACAAGTGGCATCTATGAAATCTGTTTGGCTGGTGGTGTGTTCAAGCTGTTCATGAGGCCTTGTGCAGCGTGTGAAATTAAAACTGTTTTGTTTAGATTGTCATGAGCATGTTCTTTGTCTGGATGAAGAGTCCAGACAAACCAGAAACAGGTTATCAGTTTAAAGGAATTAAATTCACCTTTGTGGACTGGATATTCAGCAATCATTTAATATTTTTTTATTTTATAGTGACTATTCCTAATGGTAAGATTGTTTGCTGGAGAGGTTGGAGTAAACTATACAAAGTGGGTGAAAAACACTGTCAATATTAACTCCTTTACAAGTGTAAAAGTATATTGGTTGGAAATAGTTTTCTTCACTTGCTTTGTTCTAACTAACACCTCCCATGGATCTAACAAGATCTAACTAACAAGAAAAGTTATCTAACAAGCAGAAAGCTTATTTTTAATATTTCTCAGATGGTTGGATTTTCAGTAGGAAAAGAGATTTATTCTGTATTTTAAGGTCCCATCTGAAAAATTGTTTCCTACCCATGTAACTATTAAGCAATGGTAAAACCAGGAGTCTTTCCCTTTCTCAAAACTTAGGAAATAACAAAATCACATTGTCAAAACTTTGAATGGGAAAGTGGTTTCGTGTGGTTAATCCCAAAATTTCTCATTCATTTACCAACAACCAAAACTTGAAAATGCTTTAATCAAATATTTGATGTTTGGACTTGTGAAAAAAAAACAAACAATCCAGAGTTTCCAGAGTAAGTAATTACAAGCTAGGGTGAAAACTTCCATACAACCCTAGCAACAGCCTAAACCCCAGCTTGCATTTGCCTTGCTGCTGCAAGAGAACCACTGTGCTGAGGTTGGAGATATAAATCCTTCTCTAACCCAGACACAGCCACGTGAAATACAAAGATTTTGAGTAGGTTGTTGGTTGTCATTTCCTCAGTATGTTGCTGAAGTCACTTCACTGCTTCTGGTGAGGAGTTCCTGTTGATGCTGATGTTTGCAGGAGCATCACTCCTCCCTTTACCCTCCTGCAAGGACTCTGAGTGTCACAGTGGCCATGGTGGCCATCCTTGATGCCCTTCCACCTCCTGCCTTTAACATGTTCTCCTTCTTTAACATGTTCTCCACTCCTTCTCTCCCCAGCTATCGACCTGTTGTACTGGCGTGACATCAAGCAAACAGGGATCGTGTTTGGCAGCCTCCTGTTGCTGCTCTTCTCCCTGACTCAGTTCAGCGTTGTCAGCGTCGTGGCCTACCTGGCCCTCGCCGGCCTCTCGGCCACCATTAGCTTCAGAATCTACAAATCGGTCCTACAGGCCGTGCAGAAGACGGACGAGGGCCACCCCTTCAAGTGAGTGCTTTGCAGCCATGGCCAGGGGCCGTCTATCTTGCGAAAGATCCATTCCCAGCAGCAATTCTTGTTTCTTTAGCTGTTGCTTTTGTACGGGATAAAATTATTTTCTCCCTCATAACAGAGTAAGAATCTATTGGCTCAGATCCTGGGGGTGGGAAAAAACAACACAAAAGCCATCATCCTCTGAGACATGGCAGTTTTTTTCCTGAAAGCTAAAAGATCCAGAAAATCTTAAACAAACAGAGAAAATGAGTTTCATTAGAGCCAGTGATCATACAGTATCTCTGCAAGCAGGAGTGTTGTTTCTGGGCACACTCCATTTGGTGTAGAGGGAGACTATATGTTTTCTCCTGCACTGTTAGGCTGTGATGTGGCAATACATCATCCTTGGAGCTGGTGTCCGTACTGGTGCTCTCCCCACCCTCTGCAGGGTCTGGGCGGTTTGCTCCAGGAAAACAGCGATCCTTTCTCCTCTGCTGTGCCAAGAAGACAATGAACCAGGTCGTGGAAATGGTCTGGTTTGCAAACACACTCACTGAAAAAAAAAAAAAGTCTTGTTGGGTGCTGCTCCTTCTGTTTCACTCGGGTCAGTTCTGAGATGTGACTCGAGACATGGGCATAACTCAGAGGGAGGTGCAGGGCAAGCTGAAGAATGGAGGAAGAAGAAGGGAGCATCACTGCCAAAGGTGACACATGGCCCAGACAGCAGCTTTGTGTCTTCCAGAGGCTGCCAGCTGGAGGAGATGTCCCTTTCTGTGGCAGCAGTGTTGCACAGAAGTTTGTGGGGAAACCCTCCCTGCTAGGATTTGTATCCCCCTTTGAGTGGAGTAGAGAGAGAGAGATCCCGTCAAGACCAGGTCAGCATGGGGAGAGGACAAGGATGGCACAGCCTGCCATTGCCCAGGGAGATGTAGGTACTAGGGGATGAGGTTATCACTTCGGATAATGTACATCATACGTGTGGAAATATTTTGGTTCTTTGGCAGGGGGATGTGCAGATGTTTCAATACGAATTATCATTTAGTTTTAATGAACAAATGATTGGTTTTACATACCTCATTTTGAATACTGACTATTTTTTTTTAATGAATGTTCCATTTTAAACAATAGATACACTTTCATTTATTACTGCTAATATTGTTAACAAGAAACAAGAAAATAATAACAAAAGTCAATACAGTGCATATTCAATAAATTAGTTCTGTAAACAGATTTTTTGTTCCATCGCAGAGATCAGAGATATAACTAATGCCACTGGTTATATTACACTTTATGCATCCTATAATCAGATATTTACTAGGTTTTGCATCCCCCTTTGAGTGGAGCAGAGAAAGAGATCCCATCAAGACTAGGCTCAGCATGAGGAGAGGGAAAGGCTGGAGGCAAACAGCCCTGGTGCAGCCCACAGTTGCCCAGTGAGATGGGTCATGCAAGACAAAGATCTCATGTGCTGGTGGCTCTGTGCCCGCAGTAAGAGGGGCACATTGCTCCAGCTGCAAGGAAATGAGGTCTGGGGAAGAGGGAGTGATGGGGGAGACAGACACGAGTGTGAACGGTAACTGAACCTGCCTGGGTTTGTAACTGGACCTGTGTTTCTGGCAGAGCCTACTTGGAGATGGAAATGAATCTTTCACAGGACCAGATTCAGAAATACACAGACTGTCTCCAGCTATACGTCAACAGCACAGTCAAAGAGCTGAGGAGACTCTTTCTCGTTCAGGACCTTGTGGATTCTTTAAAAGTAGGATTGCTTTAAATATTTTTAACCCTTATCTAGAGGATCAATCTATATTTCAAAGTGATGCTTCCCATGTCAACAGTGTCATCATAAAACCTAGTTTTAGCTCCAAATATAAAAGTTGCTCTCCTTTTTGATTTCCAAACTGCTTGCTTCCAGCAGTTTAGAGGTTTGGCAATCTGCATTTGAATTTATTGATATGTAATACAGGAGTTATAAAAGTTGCAGGACCATCTTAGCTCCACTGCAGTTCTACAAGTGTCTCTGTGTTATGCTTTCTATGAATTTGACACAAAAGAGTGTGTTCCCCTCTAATACCTCTGTTAATCTGGATTTCCTCTAATGGTGGAATTTCCTGCTTTGGAAGAAGGTCTTTCCTTCCCTGCTGAGATAATTATTTATTTTTAGCCTTACACCCAAGCAGGTGTTCTTCAGAAGAAAGGGAAGATCATTAAGAGAGCAGACATAGGTTAGGCTCCTAAATTACTAAAGATTTTTAGAAACATGTACCCATCTCCCAGCCTCAGGAGTTTTCAATCACTGCAATTATCACTGTGGTGCTGTGATTAACCTGTGTGGGATGACCCCTGCCATCATCCAAACTAGGTGCAGAAATCTACCTATGCCATGCTCAATGCAGAGTCCTAAACATGTGCAATTAAGCTCTAAATATATGTGAAAGCTCAGCTAAGAAGGTGAGAAGCAGTGAACAGCAGAAGGGAGAATGGGGTTTATACACCCAGAAAAAGGACCTAGTTCCTGATGTGCCTGACTTAACAAGTCCTCTTCCACATTAAAAAAGGCTACTGTGCCATTATCTTAGCTAGTTAAGTAAACTAATTTCTTATGCTGACACTGGAGGTGATGCAATGATCTGTCTTTCATTTAGTTTGCAGTACTAATGTGGCTGCTGACTTACGTGGGAGCCCTCTTCAATGGCCTGACTCTTCTGATAATGGGTAAAAATCAACTTTTCTTTTAAAATCTATTTTTAACTTTAACTCCCTCACGATTTCTACTTAGACAAAACAGACTATGCTCATTGTGCCTTCCCCACAGTTAAACCATCAATTTTTATTTCCCTTTCCAGTAAATATTCATTATTCCCATTCTGTTGTCTGTCCTGCTAGAATTAATTTGTGTTTTCTGGTTTTGCAGCCACTAGACCCAAAGCGATAGGAAATTCCATATTTGGGAGGTTTGAGCAAAGTTCATTTTTAATGCAAAGATCCCTGGTGGATCAGCTGACCAAGTGGCATGATATGTGTTTGTCACTGCTTGAAGTAGGTCTCTTCTCTGGAGGAATCTGATCGGCAGGAATATAACTGTGCTCTTTTTCTCCTCAGCTGTGGTGTCTATGTTTACTCTCCCCGTTGTATATGACAAGTACCAGGTAAGTGTCTCTGCAGGGTGTGGTGTGGGTGTCTGGGTGGTTCTGCCTTGTTGATGCCTGATTGACTTGGTTTCCTTTTGCTCTTTGCAGGCACAGATTGATCAATACTTGGGACTCGTGCGGACCCACATAAACACTGTTGTGGCAAAGTGAGTTCAGCAGCAGCAGTCTTGAGCAGAAGTCTTGCTCTCAGTTTGCAGTGCCCTGGGGGTGGCTAAGAGCTGGGTGGTCCCAGGGACAACATGCCCTATGAATGATGTCCTCCCCAGTTCCCAGCACATAAGAGCCTGTGGGAGGGCAGATCCCTGGAGGAACAGCATCCTTCTCAGCTGAGAGTAGAGTCAGGCAGAGCTGTGACCCTACATCCTTCTCTGCTGTTACCCCACATCCTTCTCTCCTGTCCTTTGAGGGAGCTGTGGACAGAGCAGCCCAACCAGGAACTGCTGTCCATACTTTTACCTGGCCAAGACAAACGGGAAGGAATGTGTTAACTCCCTTCCCCACTGACCACCACAAGCCTGGGTTTTTGCATTCAGGGACTCCATCCTTTGGAGTTAATGAACAAAGTGGGAATTGGAACACCACTCTGTTACAGAAATAAAAATACCTGGAAGTGCTACCATGTTGAGTGTTTCAAACTCAAACATGAGCCGGCAACGTGCGCTCACAGCCCAGAGGCCAATAACCGTGTCCTGGGCTGCACCCAGAACAGCGTGGGCAGCAGGTGGAGGGAGGGGATTCTGCCCCTCTGCTCCGCTCTCCTGAGACCCCACCTGCAGTGCTGCCTCCAGTGCTGGGGCCACCAATATAGGAAGGACATGGACCTACTGGAACTAGTCCAGAGGAGGCCACAAGGATGATCCGAGGGCTGGAGCAGCTCTGCTGTGAAGACAGGCTGAGAGAGCTGGGGCTGTTCAGCCTGGAGAAGAGAAGGCTCAACAAAGACCTTCCA
>NW_010294537.1:7362-24213 GCF_000700745.2 Antrostomus carolinensis
GGCCCAGGTTGCCCAGAGAAGCTGTGGCTGCTCCTCCCTGGGAGTGTTCCAGGCCAGGCTGGATGAGGCTTTGAGCAACCTGGTCTAGTGGAAGGTGTCCCTGCTGATGGCAGGGGGGTTGGAACTGGATGACCTTTAAGGTCCCTTCCAACCCAAACCAGTCTGTGATTCTATGATTCTATGAAACCACCATGGAATGGATGGCAGACCTGGATGAAATTTTTTATGCAGTCTGATCTACTTCCTAATGCATTGTCTGAATCAAAAGCTTTTGTGGGATCTCTAAGAGCACGGTGAGGGTATAAGCATAGCTCTCAACACTTGGGAATTACTGGAGCAGCATGGCTGGCGTGGAAGGTAGATCCATACATAACAGCAGTTTGAGCTCCCTAAGGGCACAGTGAGGGTCTAATCATAGCTCTCAGCACTTGGGAATTACTCAAGCAGCATGGCTGGCATGGAAGGTAGATCCATACATAACAGCAGTTTGTATCCATGGCTTTGCAAAAATTGCCTGAATAACAGGTAGCCAATGGAAGGTTACAAAACAGTGAGGTACAGAGAGTGAGTGACCCACGAGGAGACACTGAGGAAACTAGCCTTGTTTAGCCTGGCAAGGAGGGAGCTAAGGAGAGATTTCATAGCAGCCTATAAGTACTTGATGGGAAGTTACAAGATGATAAAGCCAAACTCTTTGCAGTGATGGCCGATGTTATAAGAAGGAGCAACAACATGAATCCAGTTTAGGAGGTTGATGTTGGACATTAGGAGAAACTTTTTCACTAGGAGATTAGGACAGAGCTGGAACAGGCTACACAGGTAGGTGCTGGAACCTCCTTCCTTGGAGGTTTTCAAGATGCAGCAAGAAAAAGATGTGGCCAACCTGATTTAGCATTGGCAATAGTCCTGCCTCACGTGAGAAGTTGATTCAAAGACTTCCAGGGGTCCTTTCCAGCCAATATTTCCATGATTCTGCAAAACTCAGCCTTGGGCAGGACTAAAAGTCTGTACTGAAAATTCTTTGTTTAAACTTCATTCCTGGCTTCCAGTACACCATGGCAGAATAATGAAGGAGGGAGGATATCACTGAGCATATCCCATGATTACATGAACCACCAAAACCTGGGCTATGTACAACTATGTGAGAACACAGAGATGACCATCACCCCTTTTTCTTAGAATCTGGTCTACCTGTTGTGACAACACGCTGAACACAAGCTAGAGATTACCCCTAGCTAAAGCTCCAGGTGGGGATCTGCTGGAATGGAATAGCTGCCTCACCATGTAATCCTTTTTTTTCTTCTTTATTTCTAGGATTCAAGCTAAAATCCCAGGCGCTAAGAGAAAGGCGGAGTAAAGCAGACATCAAGAATTCATCGACTACAGTAGTGAATAATGGGGGAATCTGGAGTGCAACAGCTCTGTTCTTACACTTTACTGCAAATTTATCGTTCTTTTTTTTTTCTCGACACCATAATCTTAGAAACATAAAACTCAGAAGCAGTGCTTTTCCCCTGCTGCTTCTGCACTTAGAATATTCGCAATCACTTGTGTCAAGCACTAAAGTATAGTAAAGAGAAAAGTGTACTAGATGTGGTTTTTTGTGTTGCTTATAAAGTGCATGATGGTGAGAGCCTAAATAATATTGACCTTTTTTATTTTATTTTTTTAGTGTTTTTCCTTCTTCTATTGGCATTGCTTCTATAACTTTTAATGTTACTTGTGGCTAGGGGCTTTCCTGCTTAGCGCACTGATACAATAGTTAAAATTGCTTCTACGTCACTGGGTTGCTGGTTGGATTCATCTTTATTAACTATATAGAATTGTAGACTGATGTTTTAGTGTTTTCCAGCACAAATAAAACAAACAGGAATCGGTACTTATGGTAATCAGTTTTGTATAACTCGAAAAAAAAATGAAAACAAAACCCAGTACTTTTGTCGTAAGGGATTGACAGGCTGATTTACATGTATGGTAACTGGAAAGTTCCAGCATGGTAAATTTATTACAATTTGTATTACATTCTCTGTAGTTCCTAATGGACTTAATTATGGACTCTGAATATTTGCACTTATGTACTTGATACCGAATGCAGAAATAAATGTTACTAAATGTAAAAAGTTCTCCCTCTTGTCGCCACTGGGATGATCTTTGCAAACTGGACACATACCGTGCAAAAAAAGAAGCATTTTTTGTGAGGCCGCATCTGGAATATTGTGTCCAGTTCTGGGCCCCACAGTTCAAGGACAGGGAACTGCTGGAGAGAGTCCAGCACAGAGCCACCAAGATGATGAAGGGAGTGGAGCATCTCCCTGCTGAGGAAAGGCTGAGGGAGCTGGGTCTCTTTAGCTTGGAGAAGAGGAGACTGAGGGGAGACCTCATTAATGTTTATAAATATGTTAAGGGCGAATGTCAGGAGGATGGAGCCAGGCTCTTCTTAGAAATGCCCAATGGTAGGACAAGGGGCAATGGGTGTGAGCTGGAACACAGGAGGTTCCGCTTAAACTTGAGAAAAAACTACTTTACAGTGAGGGTGACAGAGCACTGGGACAGGCTGCCCAGGGAGGGGGTGGAGTCTCCTTCTCTGGAGACATTCAAGACCCGCCTGGACGCCTTCCTGTGTGATCTCATTTAGGTTCCTGCTCTGGCAGGGGGATTGGACTGGATGATCTTTTGAGGTCCCTTCCAATCCCTGACATCCTGTGATTCTGTGATTTTCTCTCGCTCTCTCCCCTTGAGATCCACACACACTTTACCCTTATGCAGTGGTGCATTTCGATAGGATCATCTCTAGTACCTGGCTCATCTATCAATTTCACAACTTGATGAGTACAGAAATAAAAGAAAGATTTTTGTGGGTTGTTTTTTTCTTTGTTAGCGTTATTAGCAAATAACATCCAGTAATTGTCTCTTCCTCCATGTGCACATTGTGCAAATCGTAAGCAACACACTACGGGAGGGGTCAGCACAACACGAAGGACTTTTCAATTTCCTTATCATCATATTATGCTCTTATCCAAAGCTGCTCTTTGAAATCTTCTTTAAACTGTGGTATCAATTATTAACTCAGAGCCTGGGAACTGAAATAAACATTTGCTCTTGTTCAAAGGTGAAGGTTTTAAAAAACGAGCATTTGGTGTTTGAGAGCTGTCAGACGAGAGAAACAGATGTTGAACATTTATCTAAAGTGCTTCAAAACAAACAATTAGTCAAGTGCTGAATGATTTGCCTATTTGTGGAACATACCTGTGGATTTTTAATTTTTTTTATAAAAATGTAAACATCAAAACATTTTCAGCTGAATTGCAGTTTTTCTCTTTTTCTGTCCCAAAAGTTTTTATGCAGAACTTATTTTTTTTCCACAAAAAAAAAAATAGATCCTTACTTTTTTAATGGAACTTTTCAAATGGAAGTCTTTCCTTAGATTCATTCATTTAATTCATCGCCATCTCAGTTTCACATGGATCTGTTGATATCTGTTCTAGGTCAGGCTGCAGTTCTGTTTGACCACGTGTAAACATACAACCCAAATGTACATGAGGAGTTGGTAGAAACACTGGTGTGGCTGTGGGCTAGTCAATTCTTTGGCGGAGCCTCAAATACCCTTATTTTAATTTAAAGTTTATATTTAAACATTCTTCTTTGTCCTTATTTGAAAATACTAGAATGTCTTTTAACCTGCAGCTAGATATGAACAATTTTTCCTCAATAAAAAACTGAATGCCTCAGCGTGACATATGTTGCTTTTGATCAAATGGAATATGTTTGGTTTAGTACTTGTAGTTTTCAACCAGGAGTTAAAATTCAACACCTACCCCCAGTGTTAACTGCCTTTTACACTTTCCTACCAGTGCATTCAAATGGCCAGTACATACCCTGTATCTCTGAGGAAGCCAGAGCAGCCTGTGTGAGTGTCCTTGAGGGTAAAGATTGACCTTCAGAGCTCTCATTACTTACAAGATGAGTACATGAGTCCAACAGGTTAATTCTGAAAATGAGCACATTTAATATCCCATCCCACTGGTCCCATAAATGTGTTCTTCCCAAGCAGCACCAGTGCAGTTTTATCCAGGACTAGCCTTTTGCAATGCCAAATACTAAGCAGGATTTAAAGGCTACATATATTTGGAAATCAAACAAAATAAAACCTTCTGGGATAGTCCAAATATTCTTAAAAGCCTAAATCAATAGAGACCAAGAACCTCAGTCTTGTCTCCTCCAGTATCATCTCTCAAAACCCACAGCCCTCATCACCCTGACTGTACCCCTGCACACCTGCCTCTCCAACCCATACTCTTTACTTACATATTTTTGCACATCCCACCTTTCCAAACCAGCTCCCAAACTTCCTTGCAGCCATCCTGACTTTCTATATATTACCCACTTGCGGGCAGTAACAGCTTGCAAGTGGGTAAGTGCTGCTGGGTTAGGTTAATCTGGTGGGTGGGGCTAATTTAGAAGACCATGCTGGGATGCACCAGAAGAAGAGGACTTTTGCCAGGGCTTGGAATGCTTGTGCTGCTTGTGACCACTGTCATCACAGCAGCACTTTCCATGATACCACTGAACATGGAAGCTTGGAAAAAGCCATTGTGCCCAAAGATCCCAGAAGCCTTGTTTGCAAATCTCTGCTAACTCCTCGCCCTGCTATTCAGCTTGCAAGGACAGAGCCCCTGTGCATATAGGGATTGAAAGCTGGTGATGCCTTCAGTGTTCCCTGGTAAGTCTCATTCAAAGAGCAGCACTATGGGGTGGGGTTATACCTGCTTGTTTTTGGTTTTCAAACAAGTGAGGGGAACAAAACCAACACTTATATTTTAAAATATTTCAGTGTGATTACAGTAGAGGACTGAAGATACTTACTACAATGACTCACATTCACGGGTTGAGCAGTGCTTTGAGGTACACAGGCTGTAAATCTCTTTTGTTTCTGATCTTCATGTGCCTTCAAAGTGAAGAGCAGCCATAAAAAGCAGCAAACTGGTAAGGGTTTCTAGGCAGGTGAAACCTGGGAAGCAGCTCACACTGCCTGGGTAAAATGCAAGGGGAGAGGAAGGCATTAAAAGATTCTTTTATCTTCAAAATGTTCCTTGCCCAGAGGAACCTGGACATCACATCACTGGTGCTTCAGGAGTCAGCTTTTCCTCCTGGTTCAAAGGCTGCTTTAAGAGATACGCAAGTGTATGGATGTTTTCAAGACTCACCTAAGTGAGGTTGTTCAGGTGGTTGGAGTTAGGTGTGTGCTAAATACCTTGCCCAAGCCATGTCTCTTAACCTTTGTCTCTGGGTAGTTTAAGGTGCTGATACTCTCTTTCTGGAGAGGAAGCTGAGAGGTTTCTAAGGTGGATGTCTCAGGTGGGAGCCTTGTTTAGATGCAAGGACAGGTCTGGAGCAAGCCTTTCTGTGGCTGGGGACTGGCTGGCTAATGTAAAGAAGACAGCTGTGTTTTGATCTGCTCAACATGATGCTGTCTTCCAAGGAAGATACCAGAACTACCTGCTGTGTTTACCTTTGAAAGCCAACCCAAATGATTGCGCTAATTTGAACTGAAACCAGTTTAACTCTGCCTTGGGAATACGAAATCGAGAGTGGCAAGGAAAACTTTTGTTAGAACATCTATACCTACAAATGTGTCTTTTTCAGGGTCTTTTTTATGACTAAAATATCTTCTCCCTGGTTTCATCTGTACCTCCTAGGAATTTTATAAGCCTGTTCCTGAACTGCTACCTGTTAAGGAAAGGTTTGATAGGTACTAAAGAGCTCTCTCAGTGCTTTATGTCTCTTCAATTTCTGTCTATGTACCTTGAAACGTATACTCCAGTGGTATTTTGATGTGAAATATGAATACTCTCTAACATTGTCAGTTTTGATTCCTTGCTTCTAGGTGCCTCAGCAGTATTCCCCTTTTCTTCTAGCCTATGTATTTGCCTCTGAGCTGTTACTGATATCTCTTATGTTTCCTCTGCTCTTTAATATTAATCTAGTGAGAGTAGGATCATAAAACACATCAGTGTCGGGAAAGCCCTGGAATTGGAAGGAGATAAGAGTGATATAATATTCTGTGAGCCCCTAATCCAGTTAAAGAGAGTCTGTCTGCTTCCCTATAGCTTTTGCTATCTCCCTGCAAGCTTTCAGATGGCAGCTGGCTCCCATCCCTGCCCTGGTGGGTTACAAGTCAATCAACTGTAAGCTTTTCTGTATGGGCCCAGGGAAATATGTGGCAAGCCCACGTCTTTGCCCAGTGCAGCTTTGAAAATACCAAGTATGATGTATTTCTTCCTGGCTCTTCTTAATGTATTCTTTTCTCAGGCACAGAATTAAAAGATGCTCCATCAATGAACTTGCACACGAGCTTCCCAGGAAGCAGGGAATCAGTGGAGTCAGGCTGCTGGCCTGAAGAAGCTTGGTAAGACTGGCTGGCACATGCAGCCACTGTGGGACATATGGTATTTGTATAAAGATGAGACATGTCTGCTGATAAAAGAGCCAATAGCTGCAGTGCCTGAACATGGAAGGAGGAATGGTTTCTATTAATTTCTGTCAGTCTTTCTTGCTGCCCATCACCTTTACAGGAGAGAGTGGTAGAACCTTGTTCTCTGCCACCACAGGGGAAAGATACTGAGAGTGGACGATCCTTCTCCAGTCTCCACAGGTACATGGGGCAATAGGAGTTGACTCTAAGTAGGTGCATGGGCTTAACCTGCTTCTCTCTCTCTTACCTGACCTGTTCATTTCCTTGTCTTTGCTGTTTGCTCATAAGTGAACAGTCAGCTCACCAGCTGTTGGTGTTCTCCTCTGGTCAGCATCTAATCCAAATAACTGCAGGCTAGGAAGTCAGATGCCTGTGAGTTGCCAGTTCTACAACCCTACTTTCTCCTTTGTGTGGTTAACTGTTACTGAGGGAGGACAAACTCTGTACAACCAGAAAGGGCACCTGAGCCCCAAGAACCTGCTGCAAGCCCATCTATCTTCACCACCTCTGTAGCTCGCTTAGAAAGAGTGCTATGTCTACATGTATGCCAGATTTGTAATCTGGGAAACATCACTGTGTGTGTGCAAGGCAAGGTGAAGTTATGTGGGCAGGCAGGTAGGTGGGTAGACTGTTCTGTCCACCACTCTGGCAAGCTGCCCTTGACTGGGATGTGCCCATCTCTGTATTGCCTGTGTTCTCATCTTCCCTTTCACTCCTGTTCTGCCTCAGCCAAAGTGCTGGGAGATGCTGAAGGGACCAGGATCAAAATAAGAGGATGGGCTAGAGCTGCAGAATGAGTCTATCCAAAAAAACAAAAGACAAAGTAGCCCTGTGCTGACATGCTTTCATTGCTTCTCCCTCCTGTCTACCTCTTAACTAGCAAGTCAGACTCATTTCTCATGTTCACTGAATATCAAAGTGATTCAGCCTCAAGGTTGGAATTTATGGCTCCTCATGGTTCTTTTTGTTTAAGTTTAAAAAATAATTCAGTCCAGCAAAGCTAATTGTCATTCACACAAAGGCCCCTCTGCATATATTTCCCTTTATGAGGGAGCTGTAAGCAGGTTATTAGTTACACTTTTACTTCTTTTGTACAGCCCTCTAATTCAGCTAAAGTAATGTCAAGTAGCCCAGACCAGTCCAAAAATGTCTGTAATGTTTTATAGATGTGATAGGAAAAAAAAAAAGGATATGTAACATGCAGTCAAGTGACTTGAATAACAGATGTCTTTACACAAAAGAGTCATTTGCCAAATTAGACATGAAGCCTAATTTCATTTCTCCTAATTCCACAGATGTTTACTTGGACAAACCACCATCCACAAAATTATTAGCCTGTTATACTGGGTGAAAAAGTATCACCTTTGGCACAGGCCAGACATAATTACCGAACCATTACCAGCAGAACATCAGCTTAACTTGTCAGTTATCAGCAAATTTGCAGCACCTAATTAGGAAGAAGTGGGGCTGTAAACTTCTTAGAAGTCATTTGAGGAAGCACCTCTTATATTCCTTCTAGTTGGAGATTTTGAAGTCCTAGAAACCTTCCTCACTTCTCTCCCCCCTCAGAAATTAGATCATTTATAACTTTTTCAGCTGAAACAGATGTGACAAACTATGGAGACCAAAACTATTAAAAATTATACTCCAAGTTTTCACATGTCAGTTTAAAAAAAAAAAAAAAAACAAACAAACTTAAGGAGTATAAAATTCTAATACTACTAGTGTCACTTTTGAACACCAGATTTTCAGAAATAAGTTTAATTTTTAATTCTGACATCAGGATATAACCAAGAATCTCTCTTCATCTCGAGTGTTTTATCTCGCCCACTTTCCCAACAGCAATCACAAGTCTATGAGTCACATACTATACTAATAGTGCAAATTAAAAGAAAATGTTTCTACTGCCATTTAGCCAACGGTACTCCTACAGCTCTCCCATCACAAGAGGCTTGAGTAAGTCTGCCTTCTAGAGTGAAATGCTGTGGTCTCTGTTATGCAGGGTAAACTACAATATCATAAGTCTTGCAAAAAAAATCAGATGGAGAAGCTGCTATAGACTCATATAACTGGTGTCTCTGATATGGTGCTATGGGGGAAATTGAGTGAAGCAGGTAAAACTTTGGTTAATAGAAGATTTTAAGGAGATCTTCAGGAGCAGATGGTAATTAGTAGTGTTAAAATAAAGGCTGGTACTGAAGTTTCCCAAATATCAGCCATATTTAAACTTTTCATACATAAAATGAAAACAAATAAAATATCCCAGATGCAGAGGATGCTAATGAGCTTTGCTGAAGATACAAAGTGCTGAAGTATTGGGAGGAGACCATTGGGATGCCATATGGAAGGAACTGGATAACCTTGAAAGCCATGTGCAATAAAAATCAGATTATATTTTGCATCACAAATGCAAAGTTATGTCCTGGATTGATAAAAGAAAATTCTCTTGTTGGCTAGAAAATTGCTGTTCAGAAACAAATATTGAGAAAACCCTGGTCGAACTCAGGATGAAAGTGCTCAGTGGGGCAGAGAAGTGCTAGTATCCCAGGCATCCCAGGGAATGTGGGGGCCACTACAGGAATGGTGTCCAGAAGAGTTTGGCTTTGTTATTCTAGCAAAATGAAGGCTGGGAAGTGGGGATACAGTTGCTCTTTCTATGTACACTGGGGGTAAACAACAGGAAGGCTAAAAGCTGTTTAAGCTGGTGCTTAATGAAGCTGCTAAATGATGACACAGGAAAAAAAATTAAATTCCATGGTTTTGATTTGGAAATTAAAATTTCTTATTGATCAGAGAAATTAACACTGGCTCCCAAACAGGAGTTAGAAACAAACACAGTGAATCTAAGAGTCATTCAAGGTAGGAAATAAGACTATGTACAATGCTGATTGCCTGGATGGTAAAATAAGCAGCGAGCAATTCCCCATGTGGCTCTTTTTTTGTGCTGAAAGTGAGTTTACAAGAGATGGTTGAAGGGAATCACACACTTTTTTTTTTTTTTTTTTTCCTTCCAGGGATTATTGCACTAGTGCATTAACCATTAGAGAGTCTCTGTTATCAGGAAGAGAATATTACAGATGTTCATCTGATATGGACAAGTAGATCGGCTGAAGTCAGAGCAGAGTAAATACAGGGCAGGGGGGGGAAATCTACTGGAATTCCCTTCTTAGTTTTTACTCTAATAAATTTGTCAGGAAGCAGATGATTTATGAGAGAAGCTGAAGTCAGAGCAGAGTAAATATGGGGTCGGGGCGGGGTGGGAATCTACTGGAATTCCCTTCTTGGTTTTCACTCTAATGAATTTGTCAGGAAGCAGATGATTTATGAGAGATGTAAATTTTCTTTCTCTTTGAACATATATTAGCTTTATCCATGTTCAGACTATGAGTTGTAGTAAAAGGAAAGAGGGAGCAAATCCTCCTAGACAGCATTACCCCTGCTTGCTCAGACCTAATATCCTGTAAGCTGGTGCTGCATTACCCAGCTCCTCTAACCGTAAGGCTGGGCAGGGATTTCTCTTCCCATTTGGTGATCAATGCAGTAGCTAAATTTACCTCTGCTGCAGGGCAGCAATAAACTCCTGGAAGTCCAGAGCTAGAAATCAAATTATTTCTTGGCTTAACAGCCCTGCTGCATTTGTAAAACCATCCCAGTTTACAACCTGTCCTTTCCTTATTTGTACACTTTATATGTCTCTACCATGTTTACCACCCTCATCTTTGATAGGAGTTTGAAAGCCACATTTGCAGATGAGATCTTATTGGACTTGCACAGGCAGCATGATGGCAATGGAAAAGGCATGTCTCCAGGAGAGGAGATAGCCCTGCGGAGAACCTTCTGTGTAAGAGCCACTAGAAATTTTCTGTTAAGTGTTAAAGAGCTTGAAGTCCCTTGCAGAAGTGTTTTAAGTTCTAGTGAAGCCCTGTCTTGAAATATCTGCTAGAAAAAAAAAGTTACTCTTTCACATTAGAAGTCCTGATTTTGAGGCTGTTTTAGCAGGAAAAAAACCCCAAAAAAACCAAAAATACAAACCCTGGTTATATTTCATAAGGAAACAGGAAAAATATATTTTTCCATTAAAATCTGTAATTCCACTGATGCATTTTTACAAAGCTATCGTACCACTACAACAGTGGGACCATAATTTAAAAAACAAACACACAAACCAGGAAGAATGGGTAAATTTTGTACCTAGAATGCTTGAAAAGGAAACAACCTATAGTTTTTCCTCAAGTATAATTTCCAGCTGAGGAGCTAAATTCACCAAGAGAATTGAGAACTTGTCCCCAGTACTTTGTTATTATAGAAATCAATCTGTTTATTTGGCCCTGAGGTCTCTGAATTTCAGTCAGGTACAAATCTGCCTGTGCTCTGCAACCACTGACTTCATTAAGGCCTGACTCCTGCTTAAGACTTAAAAAGATTGTCAGAAAAAGAGTCCTTCCCTTCTTCCTAGCAAAGCTTTATCTTCTTGTTACCAAATTGGCTGACATGCAATGAATAGATGACTTTTTTTTAAGCCAGATAGGACAGGTCTTCCACTAGTCCAGGGATTAGTGTGTTCACCCAGGTAATGGTATTCTGTCTGCTGGAAATGAAGACATGGATCCATCTATTTTGGGGGTTAACTGGAGATACTTTGCATATTCAAACCACACGAGAGCATTACCACAGTCTACAAGGCAGAGGACATTGATTACCCCCATCTCCTGCAAACACTAGGAGGAGAGGTGGATGTTCATCTCACTTGGGATCAGGTCCTGTGCGTGTACCCAACATACAGGATTAACAGCAGATCATTTAACACGTGGCTGTTCTTGGCACTGTTCAACTTATAAAGCAATTTCTTGGAGTGCTGGAGGTGAAGGATGGCACTGCTTTTGATGATTGTCCCTTGCTGAGCCATAAATTGATACTGATAGTGAACGAAGAAGGTCTCCAGTAATAGCTTGGCAAGGTGGCAACAGCCATAAATATGTAGGAAAGAAAGAGGCCATCTCCTAACAAATTGCTTATCTCCAGAGGGAAGTTGCAGTGCTTTCTCTTAGACTTTTTTAGATAATTAAAAAGAGGTGATATTATCCTGCTGATTATTTGTCTCTATGAGCTTAGTGCACACAGCAATAATCAGCCGTGCCACCTGATATTCCCTCATACAATCATTATTTTATCTTCAATTTTGAGTAGAGGATGTTTGTTCTCAGAGCCCCGGTTTTCCCAGTGATGACTGTAAAACACAGATGACTGCATTTTGAAAGATCCATGGGAAATCAAAATGCAACTCAACTGCCGCGCGCAGGTTTGGAAAAGTAAATAAGGAATCTGAGCTTTACTATTAATATTTTTAAATGTTACATGTTTTGAAAGGTTGGGATGCCAACGTAGTGTCCAAGGCCAAAAAATACCAAGTTTAACCACTAGAACCTAAAAGTACTGTATGCACTGTGTTTTGTGAGAAGGCCATTTAATATATGGGACAAGATTTTTCTAAGTTTATTGTAATATTTTAATCTAATCTTGATGTGATTCATTGCTCGTGAAAGAGGAAGACCTTGAACCAGTGGTGTAGAGGTTGCAACAATGAAGAAAATTTCTGATCAATCATATGGTCCCCAAAAATTACTTCTATGAGGAACAACAGCCTGGTCATTGTCCCAGTGGATGGGATATGGGGAAGGTGGTGAGGTCTTCTCCTGCTCATGGCCTCCCTTGGATGCCTGTGCACATCACAACCTCTCCATTGGCACCTCTGGGAGGGTGGCATGGGGTGGGGGCTACGCTTGGGGGGTTTATCAGGGGACAGACCCAGCCTGAGCCCCCAGGAGGTCTGTCCCTCTGCCCTGGGGTGAGGGGATGGAGCGAGGCGCTGGGCCCTCAGAGCCGGGTTGCCTGGCAACAGCAAGGCCTGGCCCAGCCACCATGTTGAAGCCTGGTCCAGCCGCCATGTTGAAGCCTGGTCCATCCACCACAGAGCCCTTGTCCTCTGCGGTGGCACCGGCTGCCCTCAGCCGCCTGCAGAGCCTGGGTGGGTGTCTGCAGGGCTTGGGGACCTGCTGAGGCACCTCCTTTGCCAGCGCTGGGAGGGAGGGCTGTCTCCCCGGGGACAATGTCACCCTGGCCCTGGGTGACAGGAGCAGGGAAGGACCAGAACCCTGTGCTCTACATATGTGTTGTACCGTGGGCATGTGTGGAGCCAGGGCTTGATAGGGAAAACCGGTATTGTTTTGCCTTGGTGTTGGTTGCTGTTTTAAATATCTGCCGAAGAAAACATGGCTAACATTATCCCTATGGCTGCAGTGGCCATGGGCTGTCTTTTCCTGTTTACCTGCAGCCTGGTTTACTGGGGTTAATGTAGAAGACATAAAATCTGAAGGGAAGAGTCACTGCGAGTGTTTGGTGGGGAAGGACTGTCTGTAGGTCGTGTGTTTCTAAACGGGACGGCTGCCATGGTTATTAATGCATTTCCTCCTTCTCTTTTTGGTTTTATTATCATGTATGAGGCCATCTGGTTCCTCTGTGGGACTCCCAAGACTTTTTGGCAAGCACATAGTGAAGATGTCTAGAGTTTTTCCTCTTCAAGCCTTTCTACTACATCTTATTTCTGCAAACCTTTCTTAAAAAAGAGTTTCCATGGACAGCTGCAGCCTCTACGTGTAACACAAACCTCCTCGCTGTCAACCGTGCTGACATTGCAGGATAGCATCAAGAAAAATCCTCCTTCTCCTACAGGTCTGGTGGCACATTAAGAAAGCAAACGCACTTTGCACGGTGGTTCAGCACTGTGGCAGGTGGTGCGAGACAGATGCTTGTGGTCCCCTCAGCTTCTGAAGTGAGCACATGGCATGGTATCTGAAGGAAGAAGGAAATTTTAAATATGCTCAAAGCACAAATTCATTCCTTTCAGGTCTTGAGAGGTTAGAAGCCTTTGAATTGTCTTGAATGTTAATTTTATTCCTGGGCCATGCCAGACAACAACCTGCCCACGGAACTGTTGGGCCTTCTTGGAAGATAAATGTGACCTATAGAATCACATTTATCACACTGTCTCTTGTAAGAAATACAGCCTGATTTCAGGGTAGCTGGGTGGATTGCAAAGATACAAAACTAGAATAATGCAGCAATCAGCAACTTTGTGTGAAGGCCTTCGTGAAGGAGATGAAGCGATGACTAAAAACACAATAAATTTTCTTTAGAAGGAAAGATTAATCATCATGCAAGGGAAGGATTGCTTCAGGTGTAAGCAAGGAGATTGTGTTATGAGTAATAAATTTAGCCAGAGAAAAAGCACCAAATAAACTAAGTGCCAGGAAATACATTTCAAACAAGTTTTATCTGGTTCTAAAATACTCGTCTTTGAGAGGTAGGGGCAGACATGAATTAAGGCTGAGCAGTCTCAAGGGATGGATTCCATGCTGGGGGACACTGCCTCTGGTTATCATTTCAAATTTTCCAATTTCAGAACATTCAAAACTTTCTGACATTGTCAGAACTGTGATGGACAGTTATTCTTGTCAAACAAAACCGGCTTCTTATAAATAGTGAGGATTGGGCACAGCTTGTGGATATAATTATATATCACAAAACGTTTCCTTCTGGAGGCCTCAGCTGTCAGACTAAGGACTGTATGGAACTAAGGCCTGAGCTTTCCTGGTTCCTTTGAGATTGGTTGCAGGGCATTAGATGGACAGCTTAGTTTCAAAGGTTGTACAATTATAACATCCCTCCAAGATCTTATAACCTAGATGTCAGAAAAAGGCATATGCAGATGAGACAAATGGCTTGGGGTGATGAAAATTGTAGTATGAGATCTAAGATGATGGGGCAACACTTCACCAGGAAACGTCTGTGGTCTCAGTACTCCTGGCCACTGTCAGGCTGCAGTTCCTCCCCTGCCCAAAGGAGCCAGGGGGGTTGAGGAGGGATTTCAGGTGGGACAAAGCAGTGACTTGAGAGTTTTTGAAAATGTGGTGTGCAAGTAATGCTCTGCTTGCAGGGAGGGTGAACTGATGCTATTTTTGAACCAGAAGTTTGTGCCAGTGGCACTGAATAAGAGAGGCCAAGACGGATGGAAAATGGATAGTTGACATTTTACACATAATTTACCTTGATTTTTGTGCCACTTTTGAATGACTTAAAGATTTGATTAGGAAAAGAGATTTGACAGTGAAGAGAGTGGCATAAAGACTGAATTTCAGAGCAGCATGAAGGAATAAAAGGCAACACTTTTCAGACTTTTCAAAGGGATTTTTTTTTTTTTTTTCAAATTAAAAAACCGTATTTGAGAAACCTGTACTTCACTAATGGCATTTAGTGGCATTTAGTTTGATATATCATGCCTAGAAGGAAATGTAAAATATCTGAAAACTTTATCACAATGTTTTTCTGAAGGAGATGTTTGATCTAGGAAATACAGATTTTGAGAGAGCAAGTGTAAGCATAAAAGAGGAGAGAAAATCAAACAGATAAAAAGAAATCAAGAGAGGGTTTGGAAGAGAGAAGACCTAAAGGACTGGAAAAAAAGACTTCACAAGCAGAACTTAAATAAGATTCCAACATGGATTTTTATCTATGCACAATGTGCCCTAAATTTTTTTATGTTTCTGAGGAAAATAACTCATAGTTTTGTTGATCTGAAGATGTAAAAAGACTGTGATTTCAGACTGTTGCTGTTAAAGAGAATTGTCTGGAATCACCACTAATTGGTGAAGCTGGGGCAAATTCTGCAAGTAATGCCACTCACTCTGTTGTTTGCTGCATATATGGGTTTGTTTTCTGGCATCTCTCCTGCTGAGAGTTCACAGAAAATGCTGTACTGGTAGGTGACCACCGTCAGGGCTGAAGATGGGCAGATAGGGCAGAGGTAGCAGCTGCTCCTGGCCTTTGTTCCCACCAGCTCTGGATAAAGATCCTAGTGAAATGAGACAGCTGCTAGTTTTCAAACAAGCTAGTAGGTCAAATTAAAACCAGAGCTCTAATCTCAGCTGGCTCATTGCCTGGTCTTCACTACAAATTCTCTTCTGCTTGAATTAAGTTGTTTTATTCCCCCCCCGTATTAGGATTTAGTCTCTGCTACAAAATCAGAGTATTAAAAAAATTCATGGCACTGTAACAGGTACAATAATCTTTTAGATTAATTCAAATCCTTGCAATTATTATTCTAGCTCAGGGTAAATTAAATTTAAAAATACAAAGAGTAGCTCCTGGAGTAACATAAATCTCACTTCAGGCTTTGATGAATCCAGATTAGTATTTTTGGTTGGAAAGAGACATAATGAAGTCATGACTGTTTGGAAAAATTCTAAAGATTAGACCCTGCTTAAAGGGAACTTATTTTGATCCACAGCTTTTACTTCAGTTTAATAACCTCTGTAAACTTCTCTGAATGATTCTATTAAAAGATTAATTCTGTAGAATTTAAGTTGGAAGCATTTTGTGACTTAAAATTTCACCAGGTCCCGTGGATTTCATATGCCACTTGTGTATCTGCCTTTTCTGTGCACCAGGAAGAGTGTGAAAGATGCTGACCTACTTTAGAACATGGCAAAACAGAGTTAGCAAATAATTTAAAAAGAAATCCTTCTCTTTCAGAATAATTATTGCAGAACAATAGAACAATATTTGAAACTTAAAACCTATAAATTTTAATTTCACTATCTTTTTTCATTTAGAAAAGCTCTTGAAAAATGAAGACTCTTCATTCAGAGAGGAAATTGTGCAGCATCTTGAGGATACTATTGCTGCTATTAAGAAATTGGTAAGAAAACTTGTTTAATTTTAAGTGTATAGGAAAGAATTAGTTGGTAACCATGAAATCAGTCTTTTATGGTTGCAATATTAGAAATGTTGTCTTGTGTGAATTACCTTAAGAAAGGGATAGGCAGTTTGGAGTTATGGTGGTTTAGGTGGATTCACCCTTTTGGCTTGCAAACACAGCCTGCTCTGTCACCCTTCCCCCTACCCTCGCCAGGGAGTAGGGGAGAGAATTGGAAGGAAAAGGGCAAGGAAACTCATGGGTTGAGATAAAGACTATTTACTCATTAAAATAAAATGATAATGATAACAACAGTAATAACAGAATATGGAAAAGAGTGATATCCAGTGCAATTGTTCACCACCCACCGACCAACGCCCAGCCTGTGCCAGCCAGTGATCCCGGAGCAGAGACAGAGACAGTCCCAAAATCAAACCCTGGCAGAGCGATCCCCGAGAGAACACCCCCAATTTCTGGTCAAGCCTGGTTAATGTACTGACACGACATGATATGAAATGGAATATCCCATTGGGACATCCAAATGCCAGTTTGGGGTTTTGCTGTTCACTACATTTCTCCCTCCCAGTCCTGATGTGTCTGTGACCCAGCCAAACACGATGGCCTTGAG
>NW_010294538.1:0-1318 GCF_000700745.2 Antrostomus carolinensis
AAGCACTGAGGATGCCCCGGGGAGACACCGGGAGCCACTCACTCATTGTTAAATCTTTATTAAAATAAACACTTAATTTGGGTTCCATTCACTCACCAGCGGGATGTCGCTCATGCAGTGACGGGGTGGGGGGGACACAGGGGAGTTTCACCCCTAAACACCTCAGGGAGCTGCCACTAAAGCCCCCGAAGCCGCCTCCCCCGCTCTCATTGAGCAGAACCTGCTGGAGGTTCTCACCCCCTGCGTGTCGCAGCCGCGTTTCCAGCCCCACTGGCCTCTCCTCCATCAGCCAACGGCGGCAGCGAGGGCTCCCCGGGCGAGGGGATGTCATGGGGGGGCTCTGAGAGCCCAACAAGAGCCCAGGAGTCCCCCCAAGGCTCCCAGTGAGGTTACACCGGGGATTTGGGGTCTTTTCTTAACATCGCACGTGGAATTTGGGGTCTTTTAATGTCACACAGGGATTGGCGTCTAACGTGGCACAGGAATTTTGGGGTCTTTTAATGTCACAGGGCAGATCTGGGGGTCTTAACATCACTCAAGGATTTGGGGTCTTTTCTTAACATCGCACGTGGAATTTGGGGTCTTTTAATGTCACAGGGCAGATCTGGGGGTCTTAACATCACTCAAGGATTTGGGGTCTTTTCTTAACATCACTCAGGAATTTGGGGTCTAACGTTGCACAGGAATTTTAGGGTCTTTTATTGACATCACACAGGGATTTGTGATCTTTTTTTAACATTGCCCAGGAATTTGGGGTCTTTTAATGTCACAGAGGGATTTGGGGTCTAATGTCTCACGGCAGATTTGGGGTCTTAACACCACACAGGGATTTGTGACCTTTTTTTAACACTGCACAGGAATTTGGGGTGTTTCCTTATGGCACGGGGGATTTAGGGGTCTTTTCTCAGGAAGATTTATTTCTCAGACTCCTCAGTGCAGCACAGACACTCAGTAAAACCCTCCGTGCAGGGCACAGAGCAGCAAAACTCAAGCTGAACGGAACCAGCTACTACGAGATACTACGGGAAGTGTCCGATCTCTCCTCCCACCGTTGAAGTGACGCAGAGTTAAGAGCTGTAACAGCAAAATCACCTCCCTCAGACACCCACGGAGGGACGGCGGCATCACCAGCCCCGCTCCGATGGCACCAAGGGGATGAGAAGAGCCAACACCAGCACAAACCTCCAGCACAGGAGGGAGGGAATCGCATCTTCGCCCCCGTGGCAGCAGCACCGGGGACCCTCTCACCGAATCCAGGCTGTGGTTTCACGGCACCGGGCTGGGAATCGCCGAGCAGACGCGCGATGCCGGGGTGAGG
>NW_010294538.1:1380-2091 GCF_000700745.2 Antrostomus carolinensis
CGGCTCAGCCGTCACTCCTTGGCCCTGAGGTAGTTGAGGGACAGCAGGACCATGCTGTTTGCCAGGAGAGAAGCTTCAGAAGCTGCAAAAAAATGGGAGAGTTGGGTCAGAGTGACACTGCTGGGACCAACCGGGCTCATCCTGAGGTGCCAACCCAGCGCCGACGGCTGCCAGGTCCCCCAGCCGTCACTCCTTGGCCCTGAGGTAGTTGAGGGACAGCAGGACCATGCTGTTTGCCAGGAGAGAAGCTTCAGAAGCTGCAAAAAAATGGGAGAGTTGGGTCAGAGTGACACTGCTGGGACCAACCGGGCTCATCCTGAGGTGCCAACCCAGCGCCGACGGCTGCCAGGTCCCCCCACCCCCAGCCCCTCTCTCTGGTGGCTTTTTGCTCTGCTCTGGGTCCCCCCATTTCCCTCCCACTCCCGTTTTCCCTCCCCCAGTGCTGGTGCGGGGCTTGAATTTGCCACCACGAGGTCTCTGTGGGATGGGGACACCCAGGGACACCCGGGGACAGCCTGTCCTTCGTGGGTGTTCCACAGGGACATGTCCCTGGAGAGAGCCAGCACCCTCCACCGCATCCTCCTCCCAGGGACGAAGCCCCGGGAGATGGGTGAGGCAGCCCAGAGCTGGATAAAGTCCCCGTTTATCCCCAATTTCCCCCAAAACAACACTCCATGTGCCCACAGAAACTCCAGAGGCTCCCTGACCCCC
>NW_010294538.1:2177-3581 GCF_000700745.2 Antrostomus carolinensis
GTGAGTGGAGTTCAAGCCACGGAGGTAACAAGCCTGCAGAGGAGGGGAGAGGAGAAAAAAATACAGGGATGGGCACTCTGGGTGGTGGAAAACACCGGGAATGGTGCTGGGATCCTCCCTCGGGGTGGAGGGGGCTGAGCGATGGTGAATCGAGCCCCACGGTGCCCCGGCGTGATCCCAGCGTGGAAAACGGGCTCAGAAAACACCTTCCTGGGGCAGAGCGGCCACGATCCGCCCCGCAGCGGGTCTGGAGGAACGTGCCATGGCCCAGTAACGAGGGGAAGGGCTGGGATAACACAACCCCCATCCCCATGTTCATCTCCTTCCCCGTCTCCATCCTCATCCTTATCTCCATCCTGTCCCCATCTTCATCTCCATCCTGTCCCCATCTTCATCCCTGTCTCCATCCTTTTCCCAGTCCCTCACCCACCTCCATCCTGTCCTCATCCCCATCCCCATCTTCATCCTCATCCTTGTCCTCATCCTCACCGCTGTCCCCATCCTCATCTCCATCTTCATCTCCATCCTCATCCCCACCTTCATCCCTGTCCCAATCTCCATTGTCATCTTCATCCCTGTCCCCATCCCTGTGCCATCCCCATCTGCATCCTCATCTCCATCTTCTTCCTCGTCCTTGTCCCCATCCTCATCCTCATCTCCATCCTTGTCCCCTGTCTTCATCCCTGCCACCATTCCCAGCCTCATCTTCATCCCTGTCCCCATCTCCATTGTCATCTTCATCCCTGTCTCCATTCTTTCCCCAGTCCCTGACTCATCTCCATCCTCATCCCCATCATGTTCTTCATCCCCATCTTCATCCTCATCTCAATCCTTGTCCCCTGTCTTCATCTCCATCCTCCAGTCCCTGACTCACCTCCATCCTCATCGCCATCATCTTCATCTCCATCCTCATCCCCATCTTCATCCCTGTCCCCATCTCCATTGTCATCTTCATCCCTGTCTCCAGCCTTTCCCCAGTCCCTGACTCATCCCCTTCCTCATCATCTTCATCCCCATCCTCATCCTCACCGCTTTCAGCTCCTCCTCGGACAGTTGGCCCAAGCCCAGGCGCAGCAGGGCACGGTCCAGCTGCCGGATCTCCAAGACGTGGCTGCGCAGACGATGCCTCAGGAAGAAGGTGGGTAAGTGGGTGGTCAGGAACAGGACCTGGCTCAGGGCTTTCTGAGAAGGAAAACAAAGGGCAGGGTCAGGGATTGAAGGTGTCCAACACCCTCTAGAAATGGGTGTCTGACCTACTCAGACAGGATTTAAATCAGACAAAGCTTCTCCTGCTCCAGACGTGCCCCATATTTGGTTCCCCTTTAATTATCTGGTTAATTGTCCTGCCCACACGGAACCCGGAGCAGTTCCCAGTTCTCATTGAGCCCAGAGCAGCTGTGAGCG
>NW_010294538.1:3652-3973 GCF_000700745.2 Antrostomus carolinensis
GTGAAGGCCAGGTTGTATGAGGCTTTGATCAACCTGGTCTAGTGGAAGGTGTCCCTGCTGATGGCAGGGGGGTTGGGACTGGATGAGCTTTAAGGTCCCTTCCAACCCAAACCCATCTGGGGTTCCATGAGTTCAGGGGGGTGGGATGGCTGCTGGTCCCACTGAGCCAGGGAACTACAGCAAGGACAGATAAACTGTCTCATTTTGGGCTGTTTTCATTGAATCACAGGATGGTTTGGGTTGAAGGGACCTTTCAAGGTCACCAAGTCCACCCCCGCTGCAGTGACAGGGACATCTGCAACCAGATCAGGTCGCTCAAAA
>NW_010294538.1:4373-5178 GCF_000700745.2 Antrostomus carolinensis
ATGAGAGCGGAGCAGAGGGGCAGAATCCCCTCCCTCCACCTGCTGCCCACGCTGCTCTGGGTGCAGCCCAGGACACGGTTATTGGCCTCTGGGCTCTGAGCACGTTGGGGGCTCGTGTGGAGCTTTTATCCACAACTGGTTTGGTTTTAGGGCACAACCCACCGTTTGGGGCACAACCCCCTCGTTCAGCACCTCAGGGCTCTCGGGTAAGAGCCAGTTTGGAGCTGCCAGGGGGAGAAAAGCCTCACTCACCACATGAGACACCTGGAGCTTGTTGAGAGCCAGTGGAGATCCTGAAAATAAGCTTCTGACAGCGTAGAGCTCGGCCACGCGCGGCTGGGAACCTCGCTGCACCTGGAAGAGTCACCCCGTGCGTTGCCAACACCTCCCACGGGCGCTGATCCCCACGGAGGACGGGCGATAGCGGGCGCGGCGCTGCCGTACCTCGGCACAGAGCTCCTGCAGCCGCTTCTGGAGCTGCTGCTCGGGCAGGGAACGCGCTGCCAGGGCCAAACTCTCCACCACGCCCGGATACGAGTCTCTCCGGATGGAGTCGTAGGTGTCCAGGAATTCAATTTGCTGGGTGGGGGTCCAGAAATAGCGGATGAGGAGCTGGCGGGGGAAGAAATACCTGGGAGAGAAGAGGAGATGGGGATTCAGGGAGGAAACCTGTAGGTAGGAGCCAGGGTTTGTGCTGCTGGAAGGAGGCACAAGCACCATCCTCCTGGGAGCTGGGGATGTTGGTTCCTTCAAAGGGGTGAGCTCAGGAATCATCACTGAGGCTGGAAAAGATCTTGAAGATCAT